>NC_059219.1:16179332-16216832 GCF_020615455.1 Coregonus clupeaformis
TGTTTATAATTCATAATTGCCTTGGCCTGGGGAGATGCCAGCTGGTAGGAAACTAATTTAGTCTGGTATAATCACGCATTGGAGGTGGAGATATGCACAGGCAGACTCGGCAGACACAGTGTATCTCTCTCTCTCTCTCTCTCTCTCTCTCTCTCTCTCTCTCTCTCTCTCTCTCTCTCTCTCTCTCTCTCTCTCTCTCTCTCTCTCTCTCTCTCTCTCTCTCTCTCACACACACGCAGCACGCATACACACAAAATCCTATTTTCCCTAAACCTAATCCTGACCCCTAATCCTAACCCCTAACCCTTAACCCTAACACCCTAACCCCTACCCGTAACCCTAAAACCTTAACCCCTAGCCCTAAACCTAACCCTAACTCCTAAACATAACCACAAACCCTAACCTCTTAAGCCTAAAATAGCCTTTCTACAAGTGAGGACTGGAATGTCCTCACTTCTCTGAATTTGAGTTGGTTTGCTATACTTGTGAGGACTTCTGGTACTCACAAGAATAGTAAAACGTGTACACACACATGCACATGCACATGCACACACACCTGGAGGGAATGCACACACGTGCGCGCACACACATACACACACCTGGAGGGCATGGGGAGAAGTTCACATCTCCTGCTGCATAGACAGACTCAGTGAGGAGCATCAAAGACTACTCTCTGTGGAATAGAGTATTAAATCCATGCAAAGTGATGGGCTGTATAGCTGCGTGGGCCAAGTACATCAATCATCCATGTGCTGTTGGCCAACCAACCAGGGGCGATTCTAGGATTTCTTTGATGGGGTGGCCAATGGGGGATCAAGAACATGTCATGGGTGGCCAAGGGAAATCATAAAATTGTATGACAAATAGCGTTGAAAATGAGCTTGAACTACAAATCAATGTATTGAATAACTGTTTCAACTGGTAATTTGTATCTGCACTAATTCATTCAAATAAATCAATTTGAAGTGAAGTGATCCATATTGATCCATATTCAAGTTGAAGCTGATTTACTGCATTTCTACACAATGTAGTTACAATCTCTAGAATTATATTTGGAGAACAGCAAAAACAAGCATAAATGACTCCAGTCATTATCACCACGGCTGCTATAGCTTAATTCACCTCAGTCGATAAGGGACATATGGGCACTAAAAAGACTCATGAGCACCAACATGTGAAGTTCATAGGAGCATGTCAAATTGGGTGTCAAATGAAAACTAAATTAGGAATAAGCAAAGGCTTTGATTTCTGGTCAAACAGGGGTCTTGGACAACATATACCAGAAAAAGCATTACAATGTATTAGAAATACATCAAAACACAATAATGTTGAAGTAAAGACCCCTGCCAACTAATATCAACACTTATATTTCGTTTTGGAGAAATGATTTGCCTTCTGTAAGGTTAAGAAACATTGCTTTGTGCCATGTAATTCCGTTACCAAAAACCCACATATTGTCACGATCGTCGTAAGAAGCGGACCAAGGCGCTTCTTTTATAGGCGTACATCTTTTAATGAGTACTTTACATAAACAACAAAACGATACGTGAAGTCTAAAGGTTCACCAACACAAACCTATACAGAACAAGATCCCACAATCAACTGTGCAAAACAGGCTGCCTAATTATGGTTCCCAATCAGAGACAACGAGCAACAGCTGCCTCTGATCGGGAACCACCCTGGCCAACATAGATCTAAACGATCTAGACAGAAAACAAGGAACAACTAAACATAGGAACTAACACCCTGGCTCAACATTAAAGAGTCCCCAGAGCCAGGGCGTGACAGTACCCCCCCCCCAAAGGCGCGGACTGCGACCGCGCCAACCAAACACCACAGGGGAGGGGCCGGGTGGGCATTCCACCTCGGAGGCGGATCCGGCTCCGGGCGTGACCACCACTCTCTCTCTCGCCCTCGTGGTCTGGCCCTGCTGGCCGGAGCTGGACTGAACACCGGTGGAGCGGATTGCTCTGGCTCCGGCGTGGAGCAGCTGACCGGTGCCGGACCAGGCACAGGTGGAACAGGCACGGACCGTGCCGGACTGACGACGCGCACCACTGGCTTGGTGCGGGGAGCGGGAACGGGCCGGACCGGGCTGACGACGCGCACCCCTGGCTTGGTGCGGGGAGCAGGAACAGGCCGGACCGGGCTGACGACGCGCACCACTGGTTTGGTGCGGGGAGCAGGAACAGGCCGAACCGGGCTGGCGACGCGCACCACTGGCTTGGTGCGGGGAGCAGGAACAGGCCGGACCGGGCTGGCGACGCGCACCACAGGCTTGGTGCGGGGAGCAGGAACGGGCCAGACCGGGCTGACGATGCGCACCACTGGCTTGGTGCGGGGAGCAGGAACGGGCCGAACCGGGCTGGCGACGCGCACCACTGGCTTGGTGCGGGGAGCAGGAACGGGCCGGACCGGTCTGACGACGCGCACCACTGGCTTGGTGCGGGGAGCAGGAACGGGCCGGACCGGGCTGACGACGCGCACCACTGGCTTGGTGCGGGGAGCAGGAACAGGCGGACCAGGCTGTGGAGACGGACTGGAGGTCTGGAGCGAAGAGCTGACACAACCCGTCCTGGCTGAATGCCTATTTCTACACACTCTGTGTGAGGCATCAGCACAGGACGTACAGGGCTGTGCACTCGTACTGGCACTACAGCACGTGGCACTGGCGCAGGATATCCGGGACCGATGAGGGGTACTGGAGGCCACGAGCGTTGAGCCGGCACACTCCGTCCTGGCTGCATGCCCACCTTAGCACGACACGTGCGTGGTGCTAGCACAGGACGTACAGGACTGTACCGGACCACTCGCGGCACAGTACGCAGCTCCGCATAACTCGGAACCTGCCCAGTCTCACGCTGCCTAGCCTGAGTACGGGGAGTTGGCTCTGCTCTATGTCTAGGCTCCGCCAACCTCCCTTCCAGCCCCCCAAACCTGGTGGCCTCCTCTCCTAATCTGCCAATACGTCCTGTAGCTGCCTCCAGCATCCCCGTCGTCCATGCCGTGTGTCCCCCCCCAAAAAAATTATTGGGGTTGCCTCTCGCCTGTCCGACGACGACCCGGTTGGCGCCGCTTCTCCTCTCCTGCCTGGGCATCCTCCCTCATCGCCCTCCGGTAGCGGACGGCCTCCTCCTCTGTGATTCTCCCCCAACCGAGGAGGACATCTACCAGAGTAACCTCCTGTTCCATACCCGGCGTTTGCTCCTGCACACGCTGCTTGGTCCTATTTTGGTGGGATCTTCTGTCACAATCGTCGTAAGAAGCGGACCAAGGCGCAGCGTGATAGGCGTACATCTTTTAATGAGTACTTTACATAAACAACAAAACGATACGTGAAGTCTAAAGGTTCACCAACACAAACCTATACAGAACAAGATCCCACAATCAACTGTGCAAAACAGGCTGCCTAATTATGGTTCCCAATCAGAGACAACGAGCAACAGCTGCCTCTGATCGGGAACCACCCTGGCCAACATAGATCTAAACGATCTAGACAGAAAACAAGGAACAACTAAACATAGGAACTAACACCCTGGCTCAACATTAAAGAGTCCCCAGAGCCAGGGCGTGACACATATCTTTAAGATATTTTCTAATTCCTCTCCCTCATGAGGGATGACAATGAAAGTTCACAGAAGTTACAAGTAAAGTTAGACCTACCAATTAGTTAGTGTTTTTACTGATATCAAGTTTATTTATTAACTATTAAGTAATTAAAACTGGTAATTCTCTTACCAAATCGGTAAATTACTGTAGTGTAGTAAACCATACATAAGTAGAGTCCATACATAACATTTTAGAATAAACCAATGCCAAAGGCTACAGTAATTAGCTATTAGATATCTCAGCACCGGGATACCAACTAGTTTAGTTTCCTGTCTAGTCAAACAGCAGCTACCTAGCCATCTTCTTCCTCCGCACTGCTTTCGTCAACTGAGAGAAAAGTTGCTCTGTTCGATCACTGCAGCTGCACTCTCCCGCCGGCTCTGAGCCGTCCACATGGTCCTAAAGTCAGCCCATTAATACTGTTAAACTGCCAGAACAAAGGCAAGTTTTTTCACTCAGATTGACAGCGCTCTGACGCAATGAGAATGGGGGGGCACTAAGGGTGGCCAATCATATTTTGTCCTTTTCCCTGTTATCCTTTTGTAAATTCACAGAATCCCAGCACAAAGTCAGCGCAATATAACTTTTCCACATTTACCAATTTTCAAAATCAAAAATTCTAAATTTAATATTTTATCTAGTAACCCAAAACGTCCTACAAGCAATGAAAGAGCGGCAGTTGATACATGAGAAGTCAAGAGTCTGGTATGAATATCGACAGAAACTTGCGGCTCTATAAAAGGTTTGACTTTTGAGCATACAGCTATTGGCGCCATCTACTGTGGGGATGACCACATATTACAACCAGGATAAGAAACCTATAAAATATGTCTCCAATAACCAAATAATAGAAAACATGTAGAAGTTGTCATCTTATGTCTCAAACGGTCTATTTTTCAACAAATAATTTACCAATTTTACACAGATAAAATCCATGTATTTTTTATATAGCCTGTTGAAAGTGTAGAGTATGGCATACATTGTATGGTGTAGAAATTTGATATGTTATGCTGCTCCTTTATCTAACAATGGAGGCCTTTTTGCAATGTCGTCTAAAATAAGGTTCATATTAAAGCTGATATTCCGATTTTCAGAGAGGAAAGTTCCAGTCAAACGGTTCAGAAAATGATAGAATTATGGAAGAATAAAATTGCCTGGGAAAAAAATAGCAGAGGGGGAGAAATTCTTAACTGGAAAAATTACATTTCTTAATGCAACAACAGTTACACATCAGAGGAACAAGTAGGTTACACACTTGGGCTGTACAGTACATCTGACTAAACTGACTGATTTGTTTGTCACTGTTGTGTTGGCCATTGATGTTGACGATAGTATGTGTAATTGCATATGAGCTCAATTTATTAGAAAAGTTTGGTTTTTATGTACTGTAGATAATCATCATCATCATCATCCATCATAACCACCATCATAACCCCATTCCATTGGATCATTATCATGTCCACATATCACCATGACGTTTGTTTCACACAGCTTGTCTTCTTGATCCTTCACATTAAACCAGGTCAGCCATTAGAATCAGTTGAACAGTGGCTGTAGTGAGAGGAGAGGAGAATGGAGTCCGTTCCCAGCACTCCCCAGGTGGGCTAAATGGACTGGGCCAGAGCCAGGGTTTTATCTCACCATCTCAGGCCATGAGGCCAGCTAAGGACAGGAGAGGCCCACTCCTTGCCTCAACACCCCTGTTGCTACAGAGTTACATCCCCCAGTCAGCGTCCGCCCAACAGCAGACCCAAGAGCATATACTCTGTGAGCATAACCTCCTCTCACCTCACCTCCATGACTGTGGTGGTTCAAAAACAATATAATCCATGCCCCATCAGGAGAGAAGAGAGGGTAGATAAGAAGAGAGGGGGAGAAGAGAAGAAAAGGTAGAGAAGACGTGTCGGAGACGAGGAAGAGGTGAGATGAGGAGGAGAGGGGTGTAAGGTAGAGAGGAGGTGAGAACAGGACAGGAGAGGAGGAGAAGGTGCCCTGCGTGCAGTCCCACACCTCTGGCCCCAGGACAGCCATTTATTAGCCCTACTCCCTCCGTCAATCAGTCAGTCCACTGCTTGCCTGCCGAGCCTTGGCCCTCCATATGTAACACTAGAGTGTTTTCCTACCCTGGGCTGGCTGGGGGGTGGTCGTGAGCCCTGGCCCCTATCCCCTGGCTCCTGGCTTGGTTTGGCACACAGTGAAGACTAAATATCTGTCTTTGTAAATACCGTAAGACACACCAGAGTCATATTTTCCTTCTTGTACTCATTGGTTGTCTTCCAGAGATTTCTACAGAGGCTGCCAGACTTAGTAGGTTACCACTCTTTCCAGAGAGAAGAGATGCGTTTTACATGCCCACCACTGTTACACAGAACACCTTTCACTTACAAATGCTTTGCCCTACTCAGTGTAGTTTCACCCATACACCTTTCAAGACTGTCACTTCGGTCCAATGCATCCATGTTCTATGGTAGGTCCATTTACTCATACTAATTCATCTCCTTTATACACTGTATCCATCCATCATGTCAGCAGCATTACAATCCTTTAAAAAAGTGTTTCTAAACATTATTCACCCTTTCTCTGTAGTTTTAATGAGGTATATTCCCTAACCCTGTTCTCGCCACACCTAGAAGTCAAAACCATTATGATCTGTAATGGGTTATTTGCATCATACCCATGAGGGACTTAGTCTCTGGAGGGTATTTAAATCAGATTAACCCTGTCAAGAATAAAACAATTTGACCCTAGAGGAAAGTCAACCTTGTTTGATTTATGCTCTTCTCTATCTAACTCTGCCCTCACTTGTCCAGCGCTATAGGTTACCTGCATATCATCCTATCCACATATATACACATATTATGTGAGATAGCCCTCAGGGCAAAGGCATCCTACACCATGGGAATGGCTCAAAGCCTTTGTCTTTGCGCTAAACAGATCCTGTCATAACTTATTGAAGACAAAATGGTGTAGACGGCACCATGTCCTCCCCCTGGAGATATATGGCATTATTTACCATAACACCTGTGTAACATCAACTCCCAATGCACCCTGGGTAGACCAGCACACAACAATGGGTGGCTTTCAGGCCCATCCCTAGTTTAATCCTAACAACAGAAAGACTCACCCACATGAAAAAAGACTATAGTACGGAATAAATACTATATTATTCACTGTAGTGTGTTTTTGCGGACTTTACTGCAGTATTCACTGTAATGTTTTTGCAGACTAAAGTCTAAAGTCCGCAAAAACCCTTCAGTAAATGCTGTAATATTTACTGTAGTATACTGTAGTATAGTGTAGTATTTACAGTCAACTGTAGTATACATACTGTAGGAAAATAAAACTATAGTATGTACAGTGCCATGCAAATAAATTCATCCCCCTTGGCATTTTTCCTATTTTGTTGCATTACAACCTGCAATTTAAATGGATTTTTATTTGGATTTCATGTAATGGACATAAACAAAATAGTCCAAATTGGTGAAGTGAAATGAAAGAAATAACTTGTAATTTTTTTAAAATACAAAATAAATAACGGAACGGTGGTGCCCAGAGTCTGCAACATCACTAAGCAAGGGGCACCACCAAGCAAGCGGCACCATGAAGACCAAGGAGCTCTCCAAACAGGTCAGGGACAAAGTTGTGGAGAAGTACAGATCAGGGTTGGGTTATAAGAAAATATCCAAAACTTTGAACATCCCACGGAGTACCATTAAATCCATTATATTTTTTTTTTGAAAGAATATGGCACCACAACAAACCTGCCAAGAGAGGGCCGCCCACCAATACTCATGAACCAGGCAAGGAGGGCATTAATCAGAGAGGCAACAAAGAGACCAAAGATAACCCTGAAGGAGCTGCAAAGCTCCACAGCAGAGATAGGAGTATCTGTCCATAGGACCACTTTAAGCCGTACACTCCACAGAGCTGGGCTTTACGGAAGAGTGGCCAGAAAAAAAGCCATTGCTCGAAGAAAATAATAAGCAAAAGGCATGTGGGAGACTCCCCAAACATATGGAAGAAGGTACTCTGGTCAGATGACACTAAAATTGAGGTTTCTGGCCATCAAGGAAAACGCTATGTCTGGCGCAAACCCAACACCTCTCATCACCCCGAGAACACCATCCCCACAGTGAAGCATGGTGGTGGCAGCATCATGCTGTGGGGATGTTTTTCATCGGCAGGGACTGGGAAACTGGTCTGAATTTAAGGAATGATGGATGGCGCTAAATACAGGGAAATTCTTGAGGGAAACCTGTTTCAGTCTTCCAGAGATTTAAGACTGGGACGGAGGTTCACCTTCCAGCAGGACAATGACCCTAAGCATACTGCTAAAGTAACACTCAAGTGGTTTAAGGGGAAACATTTAAATGTCTTGGAATGGCCTAGTCAAAGCTCAGACCTCAATCCAATTGAGAATCTGTGGTATGACTTAAAGATTGCTGTACACCAGCGGAACCCATCCAACTTGAAGGAGCTGGAGCGGTTTTGCCTTAAAGAATGGGCAAAAATCCCAGTGGCTAGATGTGCCAAGCTTATAGAGACATACCCCAAGAGACTTGCAGCTGTAATTGCTGCAAAAGGTGGCTCTACAAAGTATTGACTTTGGGGGGGGGGTGAATAGTTATGCACGCTCAAGTCTTCAGTTTTTTTGTCTTATTTCTTGTTTGTTTCACCCCAAAAAATATTTCGCATCTTCAAAGTGGTAGGCATGTTGTGTAAATCAAATGATGCAAACTCCCAAAAAATCAAATTTAATTCCAAGTTGTAAGGCAAGAAAATAGGAAAAATGCCAAGGGGGGTGAATACTTTCGCAAGCCACTGTACTATAGTGATAAATATAGTGTTTTTGCGGATTGTAGTAGCCTATACTGCAGTATTTACTGTAGTGTTATTGCAGACTGTGGTATACTGTAGTATTTACTGTAGTGTTTTTGCAGACTGTGGTATACTGTAGTATTTACTGTAGAGTTTTTGCAGACATAACTGTAGTATTTACTATAGTGTTTTTGTTTTATTATCTTTGACATAGAAGTAGAGTCTTTTTCCTAGTGGTGAAATACTAAAAGAGCAAATGTTCCATAACCTGTAGGTAGGTAGGACTGGGGTCTGAACAGATAGTTCAGAGCTTCTGCTATTTTCTATAACCTGTAGGGAACACAATATATGGTCTATACTTGGCATGTAGGGTTCTCACTTATGGGTGGCACAAATTAAGATATGAGGAGAGGAATGGTCCGGGTATATGAAAATGAAATACTGTAGTATTTACTATAGTTAAAAAAGTGTCGCGTTTTTTTGCGGACTGTAGTGTTTTTGCGGACATTATCTTAGTATTTAATCTAGTATTCTATAGTATACTACAATATTCTATAGTAAGTACTACATGTTAGAGGGATACTACAGTGTTTAGTATAGTATTGTACAGTATAATACAATTTACTACAGAATTCTATAGTCAGTACTGTAGTATTCTATGTTAAACTGTAGTATTTTTTCATGTGGGCACAGACACATAATTGAAAGGCAAGTATATTGTTTGGTCATATTCACAGACACCATTGAGAAGCAAATATATTATTTGGTGAAACTCTCTTGAATTGTTCAAAGTTGCACTATGTTCCTTTAGTTCTGTGGTACAAACGTTCCAATGAGGTGGATGCATTTGGCACTGGCAGTGTAACTTACTATAACGCATAGTGATCGTGAAATAACATAGAACAATATAATTTTCACAATTGACACTAACAATAAACCCTGTTGACTTCTTCCAACCAAAAACATATTCTAGGAATAATAATGTGTGTTTGTCAGAGGCTCACTGATCTCTCTGTTATTAGAAAACAGCTGTGTGTGTGTGTGTGTGTGTGTGTGTGTATATGTGTTTGTTTGTGTGTGTGTTTCCTTGGTTGTGAGAGAGACAAACTAAGGGCAGGAACTGAGCTGTGAACATACAGCATCTCATCTCATCAGCATGCGGAGATGCATTAACATTACCATAGCAATGGTGGAGAACATGAGAGGTGAATACTGTGAGGTATTTGGCAGCAGATTGATACTCAGGGCCCAATTACAACCATTCGGCTGCATTCTCCTTTACTCAGGAGATTTCACATCTCACAGCCCTCTGCTCCTGTCAATATCTTCAAACTGTCAGCAGTCAGACTCAGAGAGTGTTTGCGTGTGTAAAAGTCTGTGTGTGTGTGTGTGTGTGTGTGTGTGTGTGTGTGTGTGTGTGTGTGTGTGTGTGTGTGTGTGTGTGTGTGTGTGTGTGTGTGTGTCAGGAGGAGCAGCTCAGCTCAGTACTAATGAGGACAGAGACGGATCCAGACATAATCCTTTCCTCCTCAGCATCAACTACATGAAAAAATACTATAGTATGGTATAAATACTATAGTATTCACTGTAGTATTTTTGCTGACTTTACTATAGTATTCAATGTAGTGTTTTTGCGGACTTTAGTCCACAAAAACACTACATTGAATACTATAGTATTTACTGTAGTATACTGTAGTATCTACAGTTAACTATAATATAAATATTGTAGTAAAAGATAACTGTAGTATATACTATAGTAATGAATGTAGTGTTTTTGCGGACTGTACTATACTATAGTATTTACTGTAGAGTTTTTGTTTTATTATCTTTGACATAGAAGTGGAGGCTTTCTCCTTCAGGAAACCTAACCTAGAATTCTATAGTAAGTACTGTAGTATTCTATAGTAAACTGTAATATATTTTTATGTGGGCACCCTCCATTTGGCATAGTCTACCATGTGATGCTCCCTATAGGACGGCGAGAGAGAGAGAGAGAGAGAGAGAGAGAGAGAGAGAGAGAGAGAGAGAGAGAGAGAGAGAGAGAGAGAGAGAGATAGAGGGAGGGAGGGAGGGAGGGGCTGTTTTCAAAGATAGAAAAAAAACAGTTGACAGTATGCCAGTGGAAGGGAGGACAGTAGCAGGTGACCTGACTGTGGTTGGTGACTACTATGTTTCCCATTGTAGCCAATTCAATACTGATTTGGTAAGAGAGAGAGAGAGAGAGAGAGAGAGAGAGAGAGAGAGAGAGAGAGAGAACAAAAAGAGAATTACTTGACACATTGAAAAGAATTAACAAAAAAACTGAACAAACTAGAATGCTACTTGGCACTAAACAGAGAGTACACAGTGGCAGAATACCTGACCACTGTGACTGACCCAAACTTAAGGAAAACTTTGACTATGTACAGACTCAGTGAGCATAGCCTTGCTATTGACAAAGGCCGCCGGAGGCAGACCTGGCTCTCAAGAGAAGACAGGCCATGTGCACACTGCCCACACAATGAGGTGGAAACTGAGCTGCACTTCCTAACCTCCTGCCAAATGTATGACCATATTAGAGACACATATTTCCCTCAGATTACAGATATCCACAAAGAATTTGAAAACAAACCCATTGTTGATAAACTCCCTTATCTGCTGGGTGAAAAACCACAGTGTGCCATCACTGCAGCAATATTTGTGACCTGTTGCCACAAGAAAAGGGCAACCAGTGAAGAACAAACACCATTGTAAATACAACCCATATTTATGTTTATTTATTTTCCCATTTGTACTTTAACTATTTGCACATTGTTACAACACTGTATATAGACATAATATTACATTTGAAATGTCTTTATTCTTTTGGAACTTCTGGGTGTAATGTTTACTGTTTATTTCACTTTTGTTCACTATCTACATCACTTGCTTTGGCAATGTTAACATACGTTTCCCATGCCAATAAAGCCCTTAAATTGAAATTGAATTGAGAGAGAGATTGTAAGTGATTCTCGCCATAGGATAGAGCAGAGGGATGTAAGTAGGTTATACATATGGAGAGAACTGGGGAGGTTTCAGTCTTCTGACTGTGTCCGTTCCAACCATAGTGATACATTTAATTACTGACACCAGCGCCAGAGTGGAAAAGCCCTATGTGTATGTGTTCTATTTTATTTTGTGACCCCAACCCTGCCCTGAGGGAATACACATTAAATTACTAGAAAAGGAAAATAATTGTATTTCCAGGGGAAAAACCTATTCTCTCCCCTCTTCTTCATTTCAGTTCTAATCTACCCAACCAATCAGCCCACTAGTAAAATATAATAAGACTTGATTTGCCTTCTTTTCACCCTGCAGTTTACCATACCATACACTCCTGTCCTGTCCTGTCCTGTGTCATTATGTCCACAGCGGTCCTGTTCCCAACACAATACATGCTGACCGCTCTCTCTGTACCGTACTGCTTTGATTATACTGCTTTGTTTTGAACATACTCTCATCTCCTCTGTGTGTGTGTGTGTGCGTGTGTGTGTGTGTAATTGTGCGTGTGTGTGCTGTAAGCATGCTCTCATCTCCTCCCTCGTTAGTTTCTCCACCATGCTATAATGTTGTAATGGTCCATCTATCCACCACTATCCGCCTCACCAGCCCCTGTTCTCCCCGCAGACATTTTGAATTGTGAAGATGTTTACCCAAACCAGCGGGGTGGTATCTTTCAAGTTACGCTAATGCTGTAAGGTATCTATCAAAATCAAACTCCCCCCTCTCTGTTAAACCACCAAATAACAATGAAAAGGAGAACAATCATTCTGGCTTGGCTGAGAAGAAAAGAGAAATGATTGGTTCACCAGGGACCTGTATAACCTGTTGCTGTTCCCCTCAACATCTCAGTAAAGAACTGATAAGTGTGTCCCACTAGACAACAGGTCAATATGAGAAACAGACATCCACCCCAACCACCACCCCTGGGTAATGTGAAGTATAACAAGTCCAAATTGACCTAGAAACAGAGTTAGCGAGCGGTAAGTAAAAATTAACTTCTGCCTGCATGAATGCATGAAGCTTGTGACCATAGTTACATCAGTTGGACTGTTTGTATACTGTAAGATAATGATGGAATTTCTTAAATGTGGTACTCCCAAATAATTCAAGGACGTGATCCCACAAGAAGCATATTCTAAATAACACAAAACCCCACAGGATCATGTCACTAGCCAATTTGGCGCGAGCTTACGATGTGGTAATTTTGGCATGCAATTTAGACCAATCTTTCTGTGGGCCCATATCCTCAATCATTGAGCTAGCTTGGCTATCCCAAGCCACAGAGGACTCTAGCTCTGAAAACTGACACCAGGATTCTTCATCTGCCTCAAATAAACACTACATTTAATTCGTTAAGGAATTCTACATTCTGAATGGGCCATTCCCTGAGAGGGCGAGATTTAGAAAATATTTTCCACATTCTCCATTAAGCCAACTGTAATATCCCAAATGCAAACATGTGTAAATTACACAAACAACAGGATATTCTGACTTATTTGCAGATATGTGAGTCGGTCTTTTATATAGTGTTGGTTGGGGCTTTGTGCGGCACATGTGTTGGCCATTACGGGAGAGACAAGGTCCGGTTGAGGTTGTTCTCTGGGGAGTAAAATCATGACTTCACTATCTTTATACAGGATTAGAGAGTTGGAGAGCTGGAGCTGGGGAGGAACGAGGGTTTGAGTGCTGTGGGTTCCAGTTCTAGCCAGTCACAACTGCTTGGTTCAAATAGTATTTGTTTTCTTTTGAATACTTTGAGCACTACATGCTTGAAGTCCCAAATGGATAGTGTGGTTTGCACTTTTAAGACTATTCCATTGGTTTCATTGCACCAGATAAGCTCAGTCAAGCACAGCTGAAGTATTTAAAATAAAGAAATACCATTTGAACCCAGGTTGGACTGGTTGGAGTGCTGCATGTTCTATAGTTCCACTTCCAGCCCAGGAGGAGTCCAGCTGTGTGTCAGAACATTATGATTCTCTTTCTGGAGTCTGAGAGGTTATGTTTCAGCCCCAAACAACAGGGAGGAGAGACACAGAGGATCAGTTTCACAGTGAAGCTTATGATTGAGGAACTTGCCGCTGATTCTCAATGGCAAAACAGCCTAGAGGCTTAGGGGATGTAGTGAACCCAAGCATCTCATACATTTGGCCCCTTTACTGTGGGCCCCATTTTCTAAACACAACCAAGTCAATGTCACTTTAGTATTTTGGGTATTTTGGCTGTTTACGTGAAGGTGGACGGCTCCTTGGCTGAAAAGTGTATGTATATAATTCCCAATGAGCATTCACAGTGATACCGCAAAGAACCAGGATCTCAGACACACTAGAAAATGGGAGTCTTTTGTAATCCAATCCATACAGTATCATGCTGCTAGCCGTATGTACAGTACACTACAGTATCCCTATCCATAACTAAAGCAATGCAGTTCTTTGGATCGTATGACAGCTAATGCATACTGTACGCATTAGATCCCCAGTGTTCCCCTTCATTCATTTTGCAGCGGAGGGCCACCGCTGCTAAATCATTGCCGCCACTCCAAAGAATATGATACATATGAGTTTTTAATTATAAAAAGAATAATAAATAATTTGGGATGGAAAAATGTTTTCAGTGTAAACTTAAAAGACTAAAACCAGATATAAAGTATGTTGAAAAGATAATGGACCTATATATATATATTTTTTAAAAGATCATCTTTGAGAAATAACAAAGACCAAAATAAACAGACAGTCAGGGAATCAGAAATTCCAAAAAGGTCATGGCATGATTTTGTTATAATATTTGAGTCATTCAGATAGCTTAAGAACATAGGCAACATGTATAGAATTGCAGGAAATTTGCTTAAAAATTAACATTTTCTCTCAGCCCCATGTCAAAATGTGTAGAATTGCAGGAAACTAGCTTTAAAACTGTAAAATGTTTTCTCTGCCCGATGGCAAAATGTGTAGAATTGCAAGAAATTAGTTTTAAAAAAGCAAAACGTTTTCTCTGTGACCAATAGGAGGGCTTCTAATTTTTGGGGTCAAATACTGTGCCAATGGACACGCCCACTACCACATCCCCCCACGCTAACTGGATCCTCTTTACCATAATTGAGAACACTTTACAGGAGTTAATCAGGTTCCAGGCTAGTTTTCCTTTTACATTATAACATAAGATGTTTGTTTGTATAGGAGAAGGGAAAAGGGGATATAGGATTATCGATATCTTGGAAAAGTTGAAATAACTAAAAACATCTCCTTGACTTATTGACTTTATTATCTTTAGGTATCATGCTTCCTGTATCCTTCCTCCAATAAGCTCTACAGTGTATGGAGGGTCAGTTGGTAAAAAAAGGTGACCTCATTCAGGGACTAGCTAGCTCTTCTGGGGTTACAGGGTGATAGAGTGTTGCATATCATATTCTCCTCTCCTTGCTGTTGTGTTCAGTAATATGGTGTCGTAGCTTAGTTGAGTATTGAATACTGTTGCTTTAAGAATGTATCAGGCACGTTGTGTGTGAACGGAGGTATGAGGATTGGATGAGTGAGTTTTGTACGAGTTGTTAGCATATTGATCTGAAGTAAAGCCGTTCAGTTTAATTGCACAACAAGCATCCATGCATTTGTAACCCTTGCCATCTTTATGCATGGCAAACTGAAGTCCTACATCTGCTCCAGCATGAGGATTTTCTTAAGCACTTACAAATTTGTAACATATTGAACAAATTGGAATTTGTAACATATCATACGAATGAATTGCAGAAGAAAAACGAAAACGGATTACGTTGTGCACAATTGTGCGAAATCTTCGGGGACCCGTTTTGGCTCGTGAGCACTACTTTCAAAACTACAGGCTGGGATTTAACAAAAACCTTTATAACGCATCTTGAAATAATGCAGTGGTCCCTATTCTCAGGTGATTTATACTCAGAATCCAGAGAGCATCAATCCCACATTAATTCAAAACAAGACTTAACCATGTACTGTATTGTACTATTTTCTCGCTATACAGTCTGAGAAACCCAGAGCTATTTGACTAGGTCAGACTAGGATCTCTTTAAGACCTTGTCATATTACCATACTCCATTGAGAAGCAAACACATACAATTGGCATTAGTAATTCTGTTGACAGGAACCGAACAGCTCAGTGCAGTATTTCTCCCCACTCTGCTCTGCCTGTAATTATACAGTACTTGAAAATCCTCCAACTTGGATATTAGTGTGTGTGTGTGTGAGAGAGAACCAGGCTTGTAAGATCTCTCAGCCTGCTAATGAGAAGACATGGGGATACAGTATGATAGTTTTTTTATGAAACTCAGCAACACGGAGCTAGCAACACACATCCAAATCCACCCATCTATCCATCGTCAGCTAACAGTAGCGAGCAGCAGGGATGTTGATCTAACTCTGCTATCTACACTATGTATCTCTCCTGTGGCGAGCCTGTCACAGACCTGGGCCGGGCTCATCTCTCACCATCTGGTTTACTTAACTAAAGCCATGTAAACACAGTCCCTATCACGTTGAGCAAAGATGGCTGAGACAACAGCAGACGAATGGATGCTGATTCTGTCAGAGGGTTGTGTTTCTGCAAAGTTAGCGGTTTAGATAATACTGTAGCCAATTGTGCAGTTAGCTAAGATTGTCAGAATCAGCTAAGATGGTTGTTCCAAAGATCGAAGTGTGTGTGTTTGTATTTCAGCTAAACGGACAGACAAACACTCCCAGAGAGAACAGAGGGAGATAGACTCGGTGGATAACATTACAATGAGAGATATAGAATCACTGTGCATCAAGCTATTCATCCAGCCCTGGTGCAGATGGCTCGTGCCCAGAGACAGTGCTTGCTGGGCAGGGGGTGAGAGCTAGGACCAAAGTCAACATGGTCCCTGTGCTGTGCCCTGACACCAGATCTTTTTTGCCATCTGCTTCCGTGCTTCAGTGCTCCAGAGCGCCAGAACAGAGCAGCATTACATTCCTCCAGGATGTTAGCATTCCTCTCCTCTCTCTTCCATTTGTTTCTGGTGTTCTTTGTTTCAGTCAGTCTGGCCGTCAGGCATGGCAGAAGTGGCCCAGCTCCGCCAAACACTGTTTGAGCCAAACACTGTTTTGATCGGGCCGGCCCGAAGGCCCGGCAGCCCCTGAAGACACGGAAGAGTGGAATGAACCACGATGGTAAACAAACACTAACCAGCCGTGTTCCACTGTTCCACTGTTGTGGAGGATGAATGTACAACGCTCGCTGCCTCCCGGGTCATGTTGGCCCCCTTGTGGTGTTGGGGAGGGTAGGGGGGAGTGCTCAGAGTCTCTCTCTGATCGTCTTCTATACAGTCTTCTGGTCAACACTAATCAGAACATGAAGTAGCAGCCTGGCATATCCAGCATCCAACTCTGTGGTGTGGTCTGAAGATCAGGAGGGCTAGAGAGAGAGAGGGAGTGAAAGAGAGGGAGAGAGGGAGAGAGAAAAAGAGAGACAAAAGATAAAGTCAGGGAGAAAAGGAGAGAGAGAGAAAAGGAGGAAGAGAGGGAGGGAGATTGACATATGCACATTAATTGTTCGTGTTGCAACCTTCACCTCATACACGGCTGTAGTCTAATCCTAATGTATTGTAACTGGGTGGTGGAGGGATTCAGGGTTACATTTTTACACATGGTTGAAAGGTGTGATGTCATGTCAACAGGAAGCAAGCCAGATGTTCTGGAGGTTCCATGCCAGCTGTTCCCATCTCAACTTCATGTCTTCAGGCTTTAAACACACAATTCAAATCTATACTTCAGCAATAGTCAACACAATCAATGATCCATCATATTGTATTTGTATAGCACTTTTTATAAACTTTTTTTAAATAAATGGTTTGTAAATATTTCTTCACCAATGTGCTGGAACAAAACTCAGGGTCCATACTTGGATGATAAAGACAGGGTGATTGTTCCTTCAATATTTGTATATGTTCTATTATTCTGTCTTGAGTACAAACATGTGATGTTGATTATTGTTGTTAAGTATTGGGCTGCTGTTTCAAGTGCTAAAGTTGTGAAAGACAAAGCTGAGCCATCAAAGCAGAGAAACAAGCCTTCTTCTCTCTCCGATGGATGTCCACAATGGCAGACTGCAAGGAGAAAACCCCCCAAATAATATGAAAATGGATTCAAGATGTATTTAATATGAAAGTAATGTCTATAATATTTTCAGCATGATATCAGTTTTCAGTGAAACGTTCCAATAAAACAACATGGCAAGTATACAGATTTATATAATTCCAAACTACACATGAACCAAACTCTCTGCCCCATGGCGCCAACCATGCAGTCTGCTGTCTACTAATACTGTACACCTACACATTAACCACACACTGTACCACATCTAAAGCGCCAAACAGTCATAGATCCCTAACTGTTCAATGTGTGGTCATTACCATGAATAATGGTAATAGATGCCTAACTGCTTAATGTGTGGCCATGAACACACAGGTTTCCGTAGTGGTCAGTCACACACCATTGATCCTTCAGCAGCATTTCACACCACACACAAAGAGTTAGCAAATACACAGAGGCCAAAGAAAAATATTGCGGTCCAAAGACAATATCTTGCACTGAGAGTCGTCTCATAGCAACGGTTCCCCAAAAAATTATACGGAAAAAGTGCTATTCTGTGCCTGGAATGTTTGAATATGAAATTCTTCTAGAACAACAGCTTGCTGTGTTCCCCCTATTAGTATGTGTAAGGCTGAGAGAGAGAGAGTGAGAGAGAGGGAATGGGAGAGAGAGAGAGAGAGAGAGAGAGAGAGAGAGAGAGAGAGAGAGAGAGAGAGAGAGAGAGAGAGAGAGAGAGAGAGAGAGAGAGAGAGCGAGAGCGAGAGAGAGTGGAGAGGGTGTATGCTCTCTGACGGCACAACCTCTGAGACTGAGGAGTGCTTCACAGGGTTAAAACATGATGGAGGAAGAAGAGAGACGGAGTAGAGGAGGAGTGGAGGAGGGAAAGATGGGTAGAGGGAGAGGTGAAAGAGATAGTAGGTGTGTCAAGAGGTAAACAAGCAAGGGAGCAGGTGGAGGAAAGTCAGCAATGCAGTGCTGGCGTGCAGTTGGCAGCTGGCAAGCTGGTGATATGTGTCATACCATCGGAAAGACTTTAGAGGGGAGGAAGAGAGAGACAGAAACAGAGAGACAGAGAGACAGATAGGGAGAGAATGGGGAAAGTGAGAAAGAGCGAGAGTGCGAGAGAGACAGGTCATGAAATTTACATTGCCATAGTGCTCTGCTCTGGTGTCTAGGCAGACGGGCTGAGCGCTGCATCCCCTGACACACCTTTGAAGTCGGAGTTCAGCCTCTGCCTGCCTGCTCCTTAACACTGGAAAATCTCCCAGTCTCTCTCACATGCACGCACGCAAGCTTGCTGTCACGTACATGCACATTCACACACACACACACACACACACACACACACACACACACACACACACACACACACACACACACACACACACACACACACACACACACACAGGCGTGCACACACATAGGGACTCACACACACTACACAGCACAGTAACATTCACACCCTCTCATTATAGCGGCTTCAGTCTGACAGAGAGCTCTCTGAGCATACAGCAGAGATGAATACAGAGATGAATATAGCTCAACACACTAGAATATATAACTGACAGAGGCTGATAACACAAATACTACCCTATTCCTCTGTGTTTCCACAATTAATGACCATCTTGGTAAAAGGCATCTTATTGAAATAAAACAAAATAAAGTCAGCTTTATGCCCGGAAAAAGGACATTGTAAGATTCCAATTCCAATTTCAATTTGAGATTTCCAAATCGTAATTCTGTCTGAGTGGGCCGTGTATGAGGATCTAGGATGCTCTATGGTGTTTCTACTTCCATCAGTCGACCATCAGTGTCTATGAAACCACAATGCAGTCAGATTTGAAGGCAGGCAGGCTGAGCTCTGAGCTCTGTCCATGGTGTAAAGTGTCCATCCCAGCGGCCAACTGTCTGTGTTGGCTCCCAGGCTTAGTGCACAGAGGGAGGTGTGTATTTTAGTTCAAAGCGAGAGGGCACGTTGTTTTGATTAGGGATTGTGTTTGTTTTTGCCTGATAGACAGGGAGTGGAATCTGCACGTCTGCAGGCGTGTTTCAGGGCACCCAGAGCTCCTTGGAAGTGAAGCCAAGAAAGCAGAGAGCGAGAGAGAGACTCCGGTGGAGGGGAGGAGATGGGAGGGGAGAGGAGGGGTAGGGAGGGGAGGGGATTTAAGGGGGGAAGCAGAGTGTGCCAAGTCTTGTTATTGACATCCAAAGAGCAAATGGTCCGTTTCTGGCAGTTCCGCCAGCTGAAAGGCTTCAGCCTTGTGTTTGGAATCCAACTGAACTGGACAGACAGATTGAGAGAGAGACGTGATGTTTCCCAGGCTCACTGCTGCTCTGCTCTTTGTTCACAGATCTTCTCTTTGAAACATGACATTAATGCACCTACACACTGACAACACAGAGGTTGTCCTCCGTCCAAGCCAGACTGTAGACTGTCTAGATAGACAGATGGTCAATCTCCTTCTGAACATAAGAACATAACATTTTCAGATATAAGCAATTCGTGGTAGGACAATGGATAATAACATTTAACAGATGGTTTATTGTTCAAAAACAACTAAGTTTTTGTTGAATGTCTTCATCAGGGTATATCTATCTTGTTGGATTGGGACCTGAATGGTGCCCTGACGTCTTTCCCTCTGTGTAGTTTGTGATGATAAAAGTCATCGAAAGTCATAATAATTTCTTACAGTAAAGGTCAAAATGTAAATAGGGTTATGATCAAGGCACCAAAATCCAAAGAATACCAAACACAAATAAAATATTTATTTTGCATTATTTTTAATTCATTCAGTTCTTTTAATTCACTTACATTTTAATGGGAGGCACATTGTTAACACACTGTTTTTCCAGGCATTCCGTAATGAAGCATTTTGGGAACTAGATGATGGTTGTATTTCATATTGAGCCAGTGTGCGGTGAGACTGTTCTAAGTGCTGGGTGTTGATGTTGGATTGGCTGTTCTACTGTCGGCTACTTCAGTGAATCACTCTCTTGGTGTGTGGCTTGAAACCATGCAGCTTCTGCAAAACGTGCCCTGGCATAATTTGAGATGGATGACATTTTGAAGTCCAGTAGATGGTCAGAATTGACATTCATGTCATTTTACTGGTGAATATACTGTATATTTAGCAAGGTGGTCTGTGTACTGTATAGCACCAGAATCACAGCCAGCATATCTAACAGTGCTGGAATTACATGCGAATCACTCTCTGTGGTACTCCAATGCATTTGAAGTTAGAACAGTTCCAAATTATAATTCTGTTTAAGCAGGGAAAATCCTTGTCCCTGACAAATCTTTCACATACTCTTTAATTGCTTGTATAATTCACAGCATGCAAAGATGCACCACCACCACTCCTGCATCTCTCCCTTTACTTTAGAAAAACATACCCTTCGTTTATCTGCTTTCACCATTAATATATTCCCACCTTTAAGAGTCAAGCACCGCCTGTGGGATTCATCAACCAGGAATCAGCCTCCACACACACACACACACACACACACACACACACACACACACACACACACACCACACACACACACACACATACTCTCCCTCCACGCTACGCTCAACGCTGGTCCCTGGGGCGGGATATCTATAATTCATCTTTTATCTGGCCCTTGCAGTCCCGCTCGCTGTTCCACACAGCCATCGCCCACTTCACAGGGCAATGCCGACCGCTATACAGCAGCACCGTCCGTCTAATAGAAATCTCACAGGGCACCCTGATATTGATTGTACTCCAAGGTAAACAGCCTGGCTTGCATAATCAACCGTTTGAGAAGTGTAACTCCATAGCTAGGCCCAGTGTTGGTCTCCCTGCCTACTGATGGCTGAGGAATAGACCGTGCCAATCTGGCACCAACTGCTTTACAGGGTCTTCATCGCAGCAGGGAGCTTGACTCTAAACCATATCAAAGAAGAACATGTTAGTGGAAAGAGATCTGTCTACAGATAAACAGCAACCCCACAGCAATGTGTGCGTATGTGTGTGTGTGTGAGAGAGAGAGAGAGAGAGAGAGAGAGAGAGAGAGAGAGAGAGAGAGAGAGAGAGAGAGAGAGAGAGAGAGAGAGAGAGAGAGAGAGAGGGTTTGGAAAGTACTTTGTCCTATGTATAAGCCTATACATGTATTGTTTAGTTATACAGGTGTATTGATACACTATATATACAAAAGTATGTGGACACCCCTTCAAATTAGTGGATTCGGCTATATCTGCCACTCCCGTTGCTGACAGGTATATAAAATCGAGCACACAGCCATGCAATCTCCATAGACAAACATTGGCAGTAGAATGGCCTTACTGAAGACCTCAGTGACTTTCAAAGTAGCACCGTCATAGGATGACACCTTTCCTACAAGTCAGTTCGTCAAATATCTGCCCTGCTAGAGCTGCCCCGGTCAACTGTAAGTGCTGTTATTGTGAAGTGGAAACGTCAAGGAGCAACAACGGCTCAGCCGCGAAGTGGTAGGCCACACAAGCTCACAGATCGGGACCGCCGTGTGCTTAAGCGCGTAAAAATCGCCTGTCCTCTGTTGCAACACTCACTACCGATTTCCAAACTGCCTCTGGAAGCAACGTCAGCACAAGAACTGTTTGTTGGGAGCTTCATGAAATGGGTTTCCATGGCTGAGCAGCCGCACACAAGCCTAAGATCACCATGCGCAATGCCAAGCAATCGGCTGGAGTGGTGTAAAGCTGGCCGCCATTGGACTCTGGAGCAGTGGAAATGTGTTCTCTGGAGTGATGAATCACGCTTCACCATCTGGCAGTTCGACGGACGAATCTGGGTTTGGGCGGATGCCAGGAGAACGGTACCTGCCCCAATGCATAGTGCCAAATGTAAAGTTTGGTGGAGGAGAAATAATGCTCTGGGGCTGTTTTTCATGGTTTGGGCTAGGCCCCTGAGCTCAAGTGAAGGGAAATCTTAACGCTACAGCATACAATGACATTCTAGACGATTCTGTGCTTCCAACTTTGTGGCAATAGTTTGGGGAAGGCCCTTTCCTGTTTCAGCATGACAAAGCGTGCACAAAGCGAGGTCCATACAGAAATGTTTTGTCAAGATCGGTGTTGAAGAACTTGACTGGCCTGCACAGAGCCCTGACCTCAACTCCATCAAACACCTTTGAGATGAATTGGAACACCGACTGCGAGCCAGGCCTAATCGCCCAACATCAGTGCTCGACCTCACTAATGCTCTTGTGGCTGAATGGAAGCAAGTCCCCGCAGCAATGTTCCAACATCTAGTGGAAAGCCTTCCCAGAAGAGTGGAGGCTGTTATAGCAGCAAAGGAGGGACCAACTCTATATTAATGCCCATGATTTCGGAATGAGATGTTCGAGGAGCAGGTGCCCACATACTTTTGGTCATGTAGTGTATCTGGATTAAAACACAATCTTTAAAGGGGCAGTGCAGTCAAAAACGTGATTTTCCTGTGAAATTTAAATATATTTCCACAATATCTGGTTGGAATAATGCTGTGAAAATGTGAAAATTATTATGATAATAACCTTTTCGTGTAAGAGCTGTTTGAAAAGACTGCATGGAATTTCAGCTCGATTTGCATGGGTGGCCTGCCTGGCAACATCATAAGTTAATAGACCTATAAAAAAGAGTGTTTCAAACCTCTCTGCAAATAACAGCTAGTTTTCAGGTTACATATCCCTCCCATTAGACTGCTCCAATAAGGTTCCTCACTCAGACCACTCCCAGACAGTCCTAGCAATTTATTTGCATGAGAAATATATTTTTGTTACAAGCTATTGTTGTTTGTTTTTGACCATTTTCATTGAAAATAATCACAGTAAGGTACTTAATTTTTACCCAGAAATGATTTCATATTGAGATAAAAACGTCTGCCTGCATTGGACCTTTAAAAGAGGGAGAAATACAAGCTGATTTAATTGTAACAAACTTGATGCGAGTTTGGTTTGGAGTGCCGTGTTAATGTCAACAGTCATCCATTGTGTCTCACTCTGGCTCCTGATTATCACTATGTGGCTGTGGTCTATGTGTCTCTGACAAACTTCTACTTCTCCCTCTGTTTCTCATCAACACTCTGGAACCACAAGGACGAACAAAGAGGAGTTAAACTGACCCAGAGCAGCTCTCTCTCTATGTTCTCTCCACGTCACCGGAGTCACGCTAAATATGAATGTGTCTCTGTGAAGATGAATGAGGAGTGAGGAGGAAATATACATGAATTACTCTTAGCTGAACTTTCTTTGTTGTATGGCTGTAGAGAGTAGAGGTTATACCTTTGACTGCACCCTTTAACCTGACTGTGTGGCTGATGGTGAGGGACTGTTGTTCAGAAGCCATGACCTTGTGTAGGCTAAATCAGTTTCCGCTGCCTCCTTTTGAGCGGGGGGTGAGCGTTTTAACCTCTGCCAGATCAGTTTGGCATCCAGAAAAGACACTCACTGCGCTATTTCTCTCTTGCCCCTCTCTTTCTCTTTCTCTCTCCCCCTCTCTCTTTCTCTTCCCCTCTCTATTTCTCTCCTCTCCCTCTCTCTCCCTCTCTCTTCCTCTCTCTCTTTTCCCCACTTCTCTCTCTCGCCTCCCTCCCCACTCCCCCTATCTCTTCCTCCGCCCTCCTCTCCCTCCCCCCTCCTCCCTCTCTCTCCTCAGTGCAGTGAAGGTCAGTAGGATTAGCAGCACATACCTTTCAGCTCTCTGAGGGGGTAGAAGTCATGGCCCTGCTGCTATTTACAGTGCTATGCATCCCAGCCCAGCATAGCAGCCATTGTTACAAGCACAAGGAAGACAACACAACGTTGTTCAATCCACAGAGGAACATGGACACGCAGATCTATAACTGATCTACACATGTTAAACTCAGAAGACCTAAATTAGAAACAAATATACTGTAGGCCTATCGAACACTGTTAACACAAAATGTCTCTCCATTTTCCCATTCACTAGGTTGACTTCTCTGTCTCTTGTTTTACCATTTCCCAGCTCTAACGGAAATCTGTCTCTTTATTCTCCAGACTGAAACCCTTCTATTTATTGTCATGAATCTTGCCCTGGAGTCAGCTCTGCAGAGTGGTCACTAGCTGGCACAGCCACAAAGTGATACAATTTAAACCTAACCCTAACCTTAACCCTAACTTTAACCACACTGCTAACCTTAATGCCTAACCCTAACCTTAAATTAAGACCAAAAAGCAAATGTTTGTTTTCATACATTCTTACCAATTTTGACTTTGCAGTTGGCCCATCTAGCAGAAATCGTTCAGTTCTGCCTCAGGGCAAGATTCAAGACAATAAACATCAACCTGCATAGAAGTCAGCTGTTAGATGTTCGACAGAACTGAACTGGGAAAGAAAGAGGGAAGAGGGGAAAGAGGAAAGATAAAGGAGGGGGTGGATGGATGGATTTCACAACAATGATCTGAAAAATAACTTTGGCCTTTCACCTTTTTTTATGAAATTGTATCTCCATATTGGTTTGTCCCTGGGAAAAAAGCCAAAGAAAATAGTCTTATCAGCCATGTACAGTAAAGGGCTTTGTATAACGAGCTAGATCTGGTTCGGTGGCTCTGAAGGGTCTAACATCGTGCTTCTCCTGCCCGTATCACACACACTAAGAAAAGTCAGATTGTGTCAGCAATGGGTTCCTAACTGTATAATATCAAGCCTCTAGACTCTCAATCTCCCGAGTGGCACAGTGGTCTAAGGCACTGCATGGCAGTGCTAGCTGTGCCACTAGAGATCCTGGTTCGAGTCCAGGCTCTGTCGCAGACGGCCGCAACCGGGAGACCCATGGGCGGCACACAATTGGTCCAGCGTCGTACAAGGTAGGGGAGGGTTTGGCCGGCAGGGATGTGGGTTCATTTCCCACGGGGGGCCAGTATGAAAAAATAAAATAAATAGTATGCATTCACTAACTGTAAGTCGCTCTGGATAAGAGTGTCTGCTAAAATGTAAAATAAATAAATAAAAATATATATTTATATATAGCAGTTGTGTTTCTATCTCACCCTGCCCAGTGGGTTGTCACCACGGTGACCTCCACAATCACACTGACAACCAACACAACACACATCGCTCTGATAGACATGTAGCATGACGTATGTAGTCAAACACACATCACTATTCATGTGGTGCTGGTCTGAAAGTAAAGTATTGTAGCAGCGAAGTAGAGGGGCCTGCATAGTAAGTTTCTCCAAAACATACCTTTAAGTTCCCTTCTGATTGACATGAATCACTGTATGTATTACCCTGCCTGTCCCAGGTATTACCTAGAAATATAATGTCCTCAGTACAGGTCAGTCCCGTAGATCAAGAACATTATGAAATGCCTATTGTTCCCTCATTACAGACCAGACAGGACTGGACATTACCAAGCCTGGAAACAGGAGAGGATCGAAACAAATCCAGAAGAACCAAGCAGAAACAGTTTCATAAGAAAGGGATCCCCTGAGAGAGGTAACGTTATGCTGCCATATAGTATTACATCTACTGCCATATGGAATATCTCTGATGAAATAAATTAACTACAGTCATGGAATGTTCACAAGGAGGGTAAAGAGTTGAGTATTGCCAAAGGCATACTGGCTGTCTACCAAAGACATTGTGTTCACGTCTTTGGCGTCCTCTTAGGGATGAAAATAGCACAAAGATAACTGACAAAAAAAGGGGAGTCTACAACTTTACATTGAAGATCACATAGGACTGTTTATACTCAATCACAGTGGGCAGAGAATCAATGAATGTTACATTTAAAAGTCTCCATTTAGCAGTAGCATACCGTTATTCTATGGCCACAACTTTTCAAACATAATATACCTAACTGAGATTTCATAAAGTTCTACCCTAGGACAGAATGACCTATCCATGTGAAGTTGTCAGCCTACAGTGTTGGGGGTGGACGGACCGTGGGTATCAGGTGAGATTAGGCCTGTAGGTGCCCACTAGCCTGGTTAAACCAGACTGAATGCAATGCTCACCATTGTTGCCTTTCATAATGACTGACATGACATGTTGCATTGGAGCTTCTCTTATTTGACGTTTCCCTCCTAGGAGGCCCCAGGTCAGGTTTCTGTGTTTACGTTGGCACGGCCCAGGCTTTAGGGTTGATCCTGAACCTGCTGTTGAATACATACATACATACTTAACTAACGCAGTGGGAAAGGGATAAAGGTGGAGTTTGTGTTTGTGTGTGTGTGTGTATGTTAGGGAATGAAGGTGGAGTATGAGAGTTAAACATGCAGCTGGATCAACAGATCCCCTGCCAGATACTGTAGCACTGAAGCCTGTGTCAGCTAAACACCTGGGTTCAAATAATATTTGAAATCTTTCGATTGAGTGTTTGCTTGAGTCTGTTTCTAATGGTTTCATCAAGCCAGGCAAGCTCAATCAAGCACAGGGAAAGTATTTTAAATAATTTCAAATAGTACACTGCTCAAAAAAATAAAGGGAACACTAAAATAACACATCCTAGATCTGAATGAATGAAATAATCTTATTAAATACTTTTTTCTTTACATAGTTGAATGTGCTGACAACAAAATCACACAAAAATTATCAATGGAAATCAAATTTATCAACCCATGGAGGTCTGGATTTGGAGTCACCCTCAAAATTAAAGTGGAAAACCATACTACAGGCTGATCCAACTTTGATGTAATGTCCTTAAAACAAGTCAAAATGAGGCTCAGTAGTGTGTGTGGCCTCCACGTGCCTGTATTTACATTTACATTTTTAGTCATTTAGCAGACGCTCTTATCCAGAGCGACTTACAGTTAGTGAGTGCATACATTATTTTTTTTATACTGGTCCCCCGTGGGAATCAAACCCACAACCCTGGCATTGCAAACGCCATGTTCTACCAACTGAGCTACACCCCTGCCGGCCATTCCCTCCCCTACCCTGGACGACGCTGGGCCAATTGTGCGCCGCCCCATTGGTCTCCCGGTTGCGGCCGGTTACGACAGAGCCTGGATTCGAACCAGGATCTCTAGTGACACAGCTTACACTGCGCTGCAGTGCCTTAGACCACTGCGCCACTCGGGGCCACTCGGGGACTGTATGACCTCCCTACAACGCCTGGGCATGCTCCTGATGAGGTGGCGGATGGTCTCCTGAGGGATCTCCTCCCAGACCTGGACTAAAGCATCCGCCAACTCCTGGACAGTCTGTGGTGCAACGTGGCGTTGGTGGATGGAGCGAGACATGATGTCCCAGATGTGCTCAATTGGATTCAGGTCTGGGGAACGGGCGGGCCAGTCCATAGCATCAATGCCTTCCTCTTGCAGGAACTGCTGACACACTCCAGCCACATGAGGTCTAGCATTGTCTTGCATTAGGAGGAACCCGGGGCCAACCGCACCAGCATATGGTCTCACAAGGGGTCTGAGGATCTCATCTCGGTACCTAATGGCAGTCAGGTTACCTCTGGCGAGCACATGGAGGGCTGTGCGGCCCCCCAAAGAAATGCCACCCCACACCATGACTGACCCACTGCCAAACCGGTCATGCTGGAGGATGTTGCAGGCAGCAGAACGTTCTCCACGGCGTCTCCAGACTCTGTCACGTCTGTCACATGCTCAGTGTGAACCTGCTTTCATCTGTGAAGAGCACAGGGCGCCAGTGGCGAATTTGCCAATCTTGGTGTTCTCTGGCAAATGCCAAACGTCCTGCACGGTGTTGGGCTATAAGCACAACCCCCACCTGTGGACGTCGGGCCCTCATACCACTCTCATGGAGTCTGTTTCTGACCGTTTGAGCAGACACATGCACATTTGTGGCCTGCTGGAGGTCATTTTGCAGGGCTCTGGCAGTGCTCCTCCTGCTCCTCCTTGCACAAAGGCGGAGGTAGCAGTCCTGCTGCTGGGTTGTTGCCCTCCTACAGCCTCCTCCACGTCTCCTGATGTACTGGCCTGTCTCCTGGTAGCG
This sequence comes from Coregonus clupeaformis, assembly GCF_020615455.1. Classification (NCBI taxonomy): domain Eukaryota; kingdom Metazoa; phylum Chordata; class Actinopteri; order Salmoniformes; family Salmonidae; genus Coregonus; species Coregonus clupeaformis. The sequence goes on from NC_059219.1 coordinate 16,207,770, forward strand.
CCTCCATGCTCTGGACACTACGCTGACAGACACAGCAAACCTTCTTGCCACAGCTCGCATTGATGTGCCATCCTGGATGAGCTGCACTACCTGAGCCACTTGTGTGGGTTGTAGACTCCGTCTCATGCTACCACTAGAATGAAAGCACCGCCAGCATTCAAAACATCAGCCAGGAAGCATAGGAACTGAGAAGTGGTCTGTGGTCACCACCTGCAGAACCATTTCTTTATTGGGGGTGTCTTGCTAATTGCCTATCATTTCCACCTGTTGTCTATTCCATTTGCACAACAGCATGTGAAATGTATTGTCAATCAGTGTTGCTTCCTAAGTGGACAGTTTGATTTCACAGAAGTGTGATTGACTTGGAGTTACATTGTGTTGTTTAAGTGTTCCCTTTATTTTTTTGAGCAGTGTATTTAAACCCAGGTCTGTGTCAGCTGTGTGGCCAGCAGCTTTTTTTCATTTAAATGAAAACTGTAAGAGGCAAATTAATATTGTGCTATTTAAAAGAAACAAATTATTTGTAATTGTCCAAACAAAAAACAATCTCTCACGTAGATGGAAGATGGAAACGGTTAAGGCCAATCATATAGTGTTTTTTTGCTGCTAGGAGTCCTGTCATCTGATAATAAATATTCCTTTGAGAAAAACTCCAACATTATGATTGGTCATAATAGGGTCATCAGAATTAAAATAATATGACTTCCTCTCATGAGCTACAGTGTGAAGTGACAGACAGTGGAGGTGGTGGAAAAAACCACATGCTTTTCATTTCCAAGGACAGAGCTACAACAAGGTCTCTCTCTCACTCTCTCACTCTCTCTCTCTCTCTCTCTCTCTCTCTCTCTCTCTCTCTCTCTCTCTCTCTCTCTCTCTCTCTCTCTCTCTCTCCCTGTCTCTCTCTCCCTCCCCTCCTCTCCATTTAGCTGATAATTCAGTCATTCAGAGCCGAGCAGTAATTTTTGCCACCTGGGTTATCATCATTAATATTATTACCACTGGGAAGGGTTTGCTGCCACAGCAGAATCTACATGCCTCCAAAATCCACATGCATATGAAACCGTTTGGGAGAGAGCTATGAATTATAGATTAGAGGCCAGAGTCTCCTATTGTGAGATGATTGCTAATTTAGCCTTCATTAGCTGGGAACGCAATGCCATGAGTGCAGTTTGATACCACACACACTCGCACACAAAGGCATGCACGCACGCTGTCACACAGGCACACGCTGGCACACACGTCAATGACAGTCAATAGTGATTAAAACAAGAGAGTCTGGTACTGCGGGGCAGCTCTGACCCACTTCCTGTTTAGGAGAATACAGTGAAAAACACTGCTCCTCATGGTCACTGACAATCCAATTAAAACTAGAGTGGATGGCTTCGTTAATGAATTCACATCAAATGCTAAAATTGTGCTGCCTTAATGAAGTCTGGAAATACAAAAATGGCACTCCACTCCCTTTATTGCCCACAACTTTTTTTTAAACAAAATTAGTACACTTTATAATTAATAGGGAGCCATAAGCCTGGTCAAAAGTAGTGCAATATATTGGGAACAGGGTGCTATTTGGGACTCACACGTTGTGACTATTACACTTACTGACTATGACTTTATTCAGACCCCTTGACTTTTTCCACATTTTGTTACGTTACAGCCTTATTCTAAAATGGATTAAATAATACAATTCCTCAGCAATCTACACACAATACCCCATAATGACAAAGAGAAAACAGATTTTTTGAAATGTTTGCAAATGTACATAAGTATTCAGACCCTTTGCTATGAGACTCAACATTTAGCTCAGGTGCATCCTGTTTCCATTGATCATCCTTGAGATGTTTCTACAACTTGATTGGAGTCCACCTGTGGTAAATTCAACTGAATGGACATGATTTGGAAAGGCACACACCTGTCTATATAAGGTCCCACAGTTGACAGTGCATGTCAGAGCAAAAACCAAGCCATGAAGTCGAAGGAATTGTCCGTAGAGCTCTGAGACAGGAATGTGTCGAAGCACAGATCTGGGGAAGGGTACCAAAACATTTCTGCAGCATTGAAGGTCCACAAGAACACAGTGGCCTCCATCATTCTGACATGGAAGAAGTTTAAAACACCCAAGACTCTTCCTATACTGTAGCTGGCCGCCTGGCCAAACTGAGCAATCGGGGGAGAAGGGCCTTGGTCAGGGAGGTGACCAAGAACCAGATGGTCACTCTGACAGAGCTCTAGAGTTCCTCTGTGGAGATGGGAGAACCTTCCAGAAGGACAACCATCTCTGCAGCACTCCACCAATCAGGCCTTTATAGTAGAGTGGCCAGATGGAAGCCACTCCTCAGTAAAAGGCACATGACAGCCTGCTTGGTGTTTGCCAAAAGGCACCTAAAGACTCTCAGACCATGAGAAACAAGATTCTCTGTTCTGATGAAACCAAGATTCAACTCTTTGGCCTGAATGACAAGCGTCACGTCTGGAGGACGTGACACATTTGAAACCCCACCTCTTTAAGGAATACCTGGGATAGGATAAAGTAATCCTTCTACCCCCCCCCCCAAAAAAAAAGTGGTTATCCCACTGGCTATAGGGTGAACGCACCAATTGGTGAGTCGCTCTGGATAAGAGCGTCTGCTAAATGACGTAAATGTGCCCCTGAGCAAGGCACTTAACCCTAATTGCTCCTGTAAGTCGCTCTGGATAAGAGCGTCTGCTAAATGACTAAAATGTAAATGTAAAAATGAGGAAACCTGGCACCATCCCTACAGTGAAACATGGTGGTGGCAAAATCATGCTGTGGGGATGTTTTTCAGCGGCAGGGACTGGGAGACTAGTCAGGATCGAGGGAAAGATAAACAGAGCAAAGTACAGAGAGATCCTTAATGAAAACCTGCTCCAGAGCACTCAGGACCTCAGACTGGGGCGAAGGTTTACGTTCCAACAGGACAACGACCCTAAGCACACAGTCAAGACAACGCAGGAGTAGCTTTGGGACAAGTCTATGAATGTTGTTGAGTGGCCCAGCTAGAGCCCGGACTTGAACCCGATCGAACATCTCTGGAGAGACCTGAAAATAGCTGTGCAGCAATGCTCCCCATCCAACCTGACAGAGCTTGAGAGGCTCTGCAGAGAAGAATGTGAGAAACTCTCCAAATCTAGGTGTACCAAGCTTGTAGCGTCATACCCAAGAAGACTCAAGGATGTAATCACTTCCAAAGGTGCTTCAACAAAGTACTAAGTGAAGGGTCTGAATACTTATGTAAATGTGATATTTTAATAGATTTGCACACATTTCTAAAAACCTGTTTTTGCTTTGTCATGATGGTGTATTGTGTGTAGATTGATGAGGGGGGAAAAAACAATTTAATCCATTTTAGAATAAGGCTGTAACTTAACAAAATGTGGAAAAAGTCAAGGGGTCTGAATACTTTCCGAATGCACTGTATGGTCAGTGGTTCCTGTATACTGACTAAGAGAGGTGAAGGAGGATAGGGGGGTAAGGTCCAGTTCTTTATGAGTCAATAGAGGAATCCAAACCAAAGAAAGCTGGATGCATTTACAGGGCTAAAAATACAACAATGGTTTCATAAATTGCCAAAACATACAGGTAGAAACAATGCTGTATTGATGATGTTGGCTTAGCATAAAAGCAAATAGTTGACGTGTACCTATGATGAAAATTACAGGCCTCTCTCATCTTTTTAAGTGGGAGAACTTGCACAATTGGTGGCTGACTAAATACTTTTTTCCCCCACTGTAAATGTTACAGTGAGGGAAAAAATTATTTGATCCCTTGCTGATTTTGTACATTTGCCCACTGACAAAGAAATGATCAGTCTATAATTTTAATGGTAGGTTTATTTGAACAGTGAGAGACATAATAACAACAACAAAATCCAGAAAAATGCGTGTCAAAAATGTTATAAATTGATTTGCATTTTAATGAGGGCAATAAGTATTTGACCCACTCTCAATCAGAAAGATTTCTGGCTCCCAGGTGTCTTTTATACAGGTAACGAGCTGAGATTAGGAGCACACTCTTAAAGGGAGTGCTCCTAATCTCAGTTTGTTACCTGTATAAAAGACACCTGTCCACAGAAGCAATCAATCAATCAGATTCCAAACTCTCCACCATGGCCAAGACCAAATAGCTCTCCAAGGATGTCAGGGACAATATTGTAGACCTACACAAGGCTGGAATGGGCTACAAGACCATCGCCAAGCAGCTTGGTGAGAAGGTGACTACAGTTGGTGCGATTATTCGCAAATGGAAGAAACACAAAATAACTGTTAATCTCCCTCGGCGTGGAGTTGCAATGATCATGAGAACGGTGAGGAATCAGCCCAGAACTACACGGGAGGATCTTGTCAATGATCTCAAGGCAGCTGGGACCATAGTCACCAAGAAAACAATTGGTAACACACTACACCGTGAAGGACTGAAATCCTGCAGTGCCCGCAAGGTCCCCCTGCTCAAGAAAGCACATATACATGCCCGTCTGAAGTTTGCCAATGAACATCTGAATGATTCAGAGGAGAACTGGGTGAAAGTGTTGTGGTCAGATGAGACCAAAATGGAGCTCTTTGGCATCAACTCAACTCGCCGTGTTTGGAGGAGGAGGAATGCTGCCTATGACCCCAAGAACACTGTCACACCCTGGCTCTGGGACTCATTATGTTGAGCCAGGGTGTGTTCATTTCTATGTGTGTATTTCTATGTTGGTGTTCATTCTAGTTTGTTGTATTCTATGTTTGCCTGAGTGACTCCCAATCAGAGGCAACGAGTGTCAGCTGTTGGCTGGTTGTCTCTGATTGGGAGCCATATTTAACTGTATGTTTTCCCTTTGTGGTTGTGGGTTTTTGTTCCGTGTTCGGTCATTGATACCGTGGACGTCACGAGTCGTGTTTTGTTTTGTATTTTGATGCTTTAACTAATTAAAGTATGTTTGTTCATCACGCTGCGCCTTGGTCTACTCCTTACCTCGACCGTGACAGAAAAACCCACCATGCAACGACCAAGCAGCGTGTCCAGGGGCAGCTCTTGGGCTGGACATGGGAGGAAGCGCCGGGAGAAGAGACGGTGGAGGCGCGCCGTAGAGAGGAGCTACGGCGTGATCAGGGTCGTCGTCGGACGGTCGTGAGGCAACCCCAGAAAATTTTTAGGGGGGGGGCACACGGCATGGACGACAGGGCTGACGGAGGAGAAAAGGGGGCGGATCCAGAAGGCCACCAGGCCAGGGGTACACCGCCCTGTACGTCCTGTGCGGATGCCTCACACAGAGTGTGTGAGGGTAGGCATTCAGCCAGGACGGGTGGTGGCCGCTCTTCACTCCAGGCCTCCTATCCGTCTCCACAGCCCGGTTCGGCCTGTCCCGGCTCCACGCACCAAGCCTACGGTGTGCGTCGACAGCCCAGCCCGGCCTGTCCCTGCTCCACGCACTAAACCTACGGTGTGCGTCGCCAGCCCAGTCCGGCCTGTCCCTGCTCCACGCACCAAGCCTACGGTGTGCGTCGACAGCCCAGCCCGGCCTGTCCCTGCTCCACGCACTAAACCTACGGTGCGCGTCGCCAGCCCAGCCCGGCCTGTCCCTGCCACCCGCACCAAGTCTACGGTGCGCGTCGCCAGCCCGACCCGGCCTGTTCCTGCCACTCGCACCAAACCTACGGTGCGCGTCGCCAGCCCGGTCCGGCCTGTTCCTGCCACCCGCACCAAGTCTACGGTGCGCGTCGCCAGCCCGACCCGGCCTGTTCCTGCCACTCGCACCAAACCTACGGTGCGCGTCGCCAGCCCGGTCCGGCCTGTTCCTGCCACTCGCACTAAGCCAGGGGTGCGAGAAGTCAGCCTGGTAAGGCCCGTCCCTCTTCCACGCACCAAGCCAGGGGGTGCGAGTCGTCAGCCTGGTAAGGCCCGTCCCTCTTCCACGCACCAAGCCAGGGGTGCGAGTCGTCAGCCTGGTAAGGCCCGTTCCTCCTCCACGCACAAAGCCAGGGGTGCGCGTCGTCAGCCTGGTAAGGCCCGTCCCTCCTCCACGCACCAAGCCAGGGGTGCGAGTCGTCAGCCTGGTAAGGCCCGTTCCTCCTCCACGCACCAAGCCAGGGGTGCGAGTCGACAGCCTGGTAAGGATCGCTCCTGTTAAGTCCAGTCCTGCTCCAGCCGGCGGGGCCAGACTGGACCAGGGGCACTATGGGGGGTGTATTGGAGGGTGGTGGTCAAGGCCGGAGCCAGAACCGCCGCCGAGGAGGTATGCCCGCCCAGCCCTCCCCTGGTTTGTTTAGTTGAGGCGCGGTCGCAGTCCGCGCCTTTAGGGGGGGGTACTGTCACACCCTGGCTCTGGGACTCATTATGTTGAGCCAGGGTGTGTTCATTTCTATGTGTGTATTTCTATGTTGGTGTTCATTCTAGTTTGTTGTATTCTATGTTTGCCTGAGTGACTCCCAATCAGAGGCAACGAGTGTCAGCTGTTGGCTGGTTGTCTCTGATTGGGAGCCATATTTAACTGTATGTTTTCCCTTTGTGGTTGTGGGTTTTTGTTCCGTGTTCGGTCATTGATACCGTGGACGTCACGAGTCGTGTTTTGTTTTGTATTTTGATGCTTTAACTAATTAAAGTATGTTTGTTCATCACGCTGCGCCTTGGTCTACTCCTTACCTCGACCGTGACAAACACCATCCCCACCGTCAAACATGGAGGTGGAAACATTATGCTTTGGTGGTGTTTTTCTGCTAAAGGGACAGGACAACTTCACCAAATCAAAGGGACGATGGACGGGCCATGTACCGTCAAATCTTGGGTGAGAACCTCCTTCCCTCAGACAGGGCATTGAAAATGGGTCGTGGATGGGTATTCCAGTATGACAATGACCCAAAACACACGGTCAAGGCAACAAAGGAGTGGCTCAAGAAGAAGCACATTAAGGTCCTGGAGTGGCCTAGCCAGTCTCCAGACCTTAATCCCATAGAAAATCTGTGGAGGGAGCTGAAGGTTCGAGTTGCCAAACGTCAGCCTCGAAACCTTAATGACTTGGAGAAGATCTGCAAAGAGGAGTGGGACAAAATCCCTCCTGAGATGTGTGCAAACCTGGTGGCCAACTACAAGAAACGTCTGACCTCTGTGATTGCCAACAAGGGTTTTGCCACCAAGTACTAAGTCATGTTTTGCAGAGGGGTCAAATACTTATTTCCCTCATTAAAATGCAAATCAATTTATAAAATTTTTGACATGTGTTTTTCTGGATTTTTGTTTTGTTATTCTGTCTCTCACTGTTCAAATAAACCTACCATTAAAATTATAGACTGATCATGTCTTTGTCAGTGGGCAAACGTACAAAATCAGCAGGGGATCAAATACTTTTTTCCCTCACTGTATATACTTTTGAAGTCGGAAGTTTACATACACCTTAGACAAATACATTTACACTCAGTTTTTCACAATTCCTGACATTTAATCCTAGTAAAAATTACCTGTTTTAGGTCAGGTAGGATCACCACTTTATTTTAAGAATGTGAAATGTCAGAATTATAGTAGAGAGAATTATTTATTTCAGCTTTTATTTCTTTCATCACATTCCCAGTGGGTCAGAAGTTTACATATGCTCAATTAGTATTTGGTAGCATTGCCTTTAAATTGTTTAACTTGGGTCAAACGTTTCGGGTAGCCTTCCACAAGCTTCCCACAACAAGTTGGGGGAATATTGGCCCATTCCTCCTGACAGAGCTGGTGTAACTGAATCAGGTTTGTAGGCCTCCTTGCTCGCACACGCTTTTTCAGTTCTGCACACAAATGTTCTATAGGATTGAGGTCAGGGCTTTGTGATGGCCATTACAACACCTTGACTTTGTTGTCCTTAAGCCATTATGCCACAACTTTGGAAGTATGCTTGGGGTCATTGTCCATTTGGAAGACCCATTTGTGACCAAGCTTTAACTTCCTGACTGATGTCTTGAGATGTTGCTTCAATATATCCACATAATATTCCTTCCTCATGATGCCATCTATTTTGTGAAGTGCACCAGTCCCTCCTGCAGCAAAGCACCCCCACAGTATGATGCTGCCACCCCGTGCTTCATTTACATTTAAGTCATTTTGCAGGCGCTCTTATCCAGAGCGACTTACAGTTAGTGAGTGCATACATTTTGTCATACTGGCCCCCCGTGGGAAGCTTTACAGTTGCGATGGTGTTCTTCGGCTTGCAAATGACCCCCTTTTTCCTCCAAACATAACGATGGTCATTATGGCCAAACAGTTCTATTTTTGTTTCATCAAACCAGAGGACATTTCTCCAAAAAGTATGATCTTTGTCCCCATGTGCAGTTGCAAACCGTTGTCTGGATTTTTTATGGCGGTTTTGGAGCAGTGGCTTCTTTCTTGCTGAACGGCCTGTCAGGTTATGTCGATATAGGACTTGTTTTACTGTGGATATAGATACGTTTGTACCTGTTTCCTCCAGCATCTTCACAGGGTCCTTTGCTGTTGTTCTGGGATTGATTTGCACTTTTCACACCAAAGTACGTTCATCTCTAGGAGACAGAATGCGTCTCCTTCCTGAGCGGTATGACAGCTGCGTGATCCCATGGTGTTTATACTTGCGTACTATTGTTTGTACAGATGAACATGGTACCTTCAGGCGTTTGGAAATTGCTCCCAAGGACGAACCAGACTTGTGGAGGTTTACAATTTTTTTGTCTGATTTCTTTTGATTTTCCCATGATGTCAAGCAAAGAGGCACTGAGTTTGAAGGTAGGCCTTGAAATACATCCACAGGTACACCTCCAATTGACTCAAATTATGTCAATTAGCCAGACGCTTCTAAAGCCATGCCATCATTTTCTGGAATTTTCCAAGCTGTTTAAAGGCACAGTCAACTTAGTGTATATAAACTTCTGACCCACTGGAATTGTGATAGTAGATGTCCTGACCGACCTGCCAAAACTATAGTTTGTTAACAAGAAATGTGTGTAGTGGTTGAAAAACAAGTTTTAATGACTCCAACTTAAGTGTATGTAAACTTCTGACTTCAACTGTACGTTTAAGTTAAGATTCAAGACATAAGGTTTTTCCTTTGAGAACAG
>NC_059219.1:16221832-16334332 GCF_020615455.1 Coregonus clupeaformis
TCTGGTTGTGCATGTTCTATGTTTGGTTAATTGTTCTTGATTAGTCGTATGACTCCCAATCGGAGGTAACGAGTGTCAGCTGTCGGCTCGTTATCTCTGATTGGGAGCCATATTTACTGTGTGAGTTCACTTTGTGTTGTGGGTTGTTGTTTCTTTGTTGCTGTTAGTAGTATTCAGTATAGAACTTCACGGATCGTCATTTGTTGTTTTCTTCGTGGTTGCTTTAAGTTAATAAAGTCATCATGTTCACTCGCAACGCTGCGCATTGGTCTCCTCCTTCAGACGATCGTGACAGAATAACCCACCAAAAAAGGACCAAGCAGCGCGTCCAGGAGCAAGGGGTCTGGACACAGGAGTTATGGATGCCTCCTAAGGACTTTTGGACATGGGAGGAGATTCGGGCTGGAAAGGGTCCTTGGGCACAACCGGAGGAACATCATCGCCCTCGTGAAGAGCTGGAGGCAGCTGCAGCCGAGAGGAGGTGGTCTGAGGAGGAATATCACCGCCCTCGTGAAGAGCTGGAGGCAGCTGCAGCCGAGAGGAGGTGGTATGAAAGGAAGGAAGCGCGGAGTCGAGGCTGGAAGCCCGTGGTTACTCCCCAAAACATTTTTTGGGGGGGCACATGGCTAGGCGCCTGGGCAGCAGGAGGCTGCCACAGGGAGAAAAGGAGAGAAGGCTATCGGATTACGGGGAGCCATTGGCGAGTAGAGGAGGGGAAGTTGTTGTGTGCACGGCATGAGAGACTGAAGTGTGTTCCCAGTCTGGTCCGGTCCGTTCTTGATCCCCAGTTAAGGCCAGTGGTGGGTGTTCCCGGTGCGGTCCGGCCTGTTCCCACTCCACGCACCAGGTCCACGATGTGCGTCGCCAGCCGGCCTGAACTGGCCGTCTGCCCAACGCCGTCTGAACTGCCCGTCTGCTCAACGCCGTCTGAACTGCCCGTCTGCCCAACGCCGTCTGAACTGCCCGTCTGTACTGAGCCTGCAAAGCCGCCCGTCTGCCATGAGCCTTCAGAGCCGTCCGCCAGACCGGAGCCGCTAGAGCTCTCCGCCAGACAGGATCAGCCAGAGCCTTCCGCCAGACAGGATCAGCCAGAGCCTTCCGCCAGACAGGAGCAGCCAGAGCCTTCCGTCAGACCGGATCAGCCAGAGCCTTCCGCCAGACAGGATCAGCCAGAGCCTTCCGCCAGACAGGATCAGCCAGAGCCTTCCGCCAGCCATGAGCAGCCAGACCCGTCAGCCAGCCGCGAGCAGCCAGATCCGTCGGCCAGCTATGAGCAGCCAGATCCGTCCAGCCAGCCATGAGCAGCCAGATCCGTCAGCCAGCCGCGAGCAGCCAGATCCGTCAGCCAGCCATGAGCAACCAGATCCGTCAGCCAGCCGCGAGCAGCCAGACCCGTCAGTCAGCCGCGAGCAGCCAGACCCGTCCAGCCAGCCATGAGCAGCCAGATCCGTCAGCCAGCCATGAGCAGCCAGATCCGTCAGCCAGCCACGAGCAGCCAGATCCGTCAGCCAGCCGCGAGCAGCCAGATCCGTTCAGCCTGCCAGGATCCGCCAGAGCCGTCCAGCCAGGATCCGCCAGAGCTGTCCAGCCAGGATCCGCCAGAGCTGTCCAGCCAGGATCCGCCAGAACCGTCTAGCCAGGATCCGCCAGAGCCGTCCCAGCCAGGATCCCCCAGAGCCGTCCAGCAAGGATCCGCCGGAGCCGTCCAGCCAGGATCCGCCAGAGCCGTCCAGCCAGGATCCGCCAGAGCCGTCCAGCCAGGATCCGCCAGAGCCGTCCGCCCAGCCAGGATCCGCCAGAGCCGTCCAGCCAGGATCCGCCAGAGCCGTCCCAGCCTGGATCCGCCAGAGCCGTCCCGCCAGGATCCGCCAGAGCCGTCCCGCCAGGATCCGCCAAACCGTCCGCCAGGATCCGCCAGAGCCAGCCAGCCAGGATCCGCCATCTAGTCAGGTACTGCCCCTTAGTCCGGTACTGCCCCGTAGTCCGGTGCCGCCCCCTTAATCCAGTGGGGTTTAGTTGGGGGTGGTCATGAGGAAGGGAATACGGAAGCGGATAGTGACTAAGGTGGGGTGGGGACCACGACCTGGGCCAGAGCCGCCACCAGGGACAGACGCCCACCCAGACCCTCCCCGAGACTGTATGCTGGTGCGCCCGGAGGTCGCACCTTTAGGGGGGGGTAATGTGACACTCTGGCTCCACGGACCTTGATATTTGAGCCAGGGTTGTTTAGTTTCATTGTTTGGGTGTATTTCTATGTTGGGGATTTCTGGTTGTGCATGTTCTATGTTTGGTTAATTGTTCTTGATTAGTCGTATGACTCCCAATCGGAGGTAACGAGTGTCAGCTGTCGGCTCGTTATCTCTGATTGGGAGCCATATTTATACTGTGTGAGTTCACTTTGTGTTGTGGGTTGTTGTTTCTTTGTTGCTGTTAGTAGTATTCAGTATAGAACTTCACGGATCGTCATTTGTTGTTTTCTTCGTGGTTGCTTTAAGTTAATAAAGTCATCATGTTCACTGCAACGCTGCGCATTGGTCTCCTCCTTCAGACGATCGTGACACTACCTCTCATTCCATCTGTGATCGAGTCAATGCATGGGGCGCGCTTCTTCACAAAATTAGATCTCCGGAGTACGTACAACCTGCTGCGTGTCCGAGAGGGAGATGCGTGTAAGACAGCATTCAGCACAACCACGGGGAATTACGAATACCTGGTGATGCCGTACGGTTTGATGAATGCTCCATCAGTTTTCCAGTCCTTTGTGAACGAGGTGTTTCGTGACATGCTTGGTCGCGGTGTGGTGGTCTACATCGATGACATTCTGGTGTGTTCCACTACACGCGCCCTGCTTTGCAAAGTGCTGGCCCGACTGTAGGAAAATGACCTTCATGCCTGTTTTTCCAGCAGTCCGTCTCCTTCCTCGGATAACCGCATTACCACCTCAGGTGTGGAAATGGAGGGAGACCGCATTTCAGCCATGCGTGATTGGCCGACTCCAACCACGGTCAAGGAGGTGCAGCGCTTTATTGGCTTTGCCAATTACTATCAGAGGTTTATCCGGGGCTTTGGCAAGGTTGCAGCTCCCATCACCTCTCTGTTGAAGGGTAGGCCGTCCCAGCTCCGCTGGTCTGCTGAGGCTGACGGGGCTTTCAGTAACCTGAGGGCTCTGTTCACCTCAGCCCCGGTACTGGCCCATCCCGATCCATCACTACCATTCATAGTGGAGGTGGATGCGTCCGAGGTAGGGATAGGCGCTGTCCTATCTCAACGCTCGGGCATGCCACCCAAGCTCCGCCCCTGTGCCTTCTTCTCCAAGAAGCTCAGCCCGGTGGAGCAGAACTACAAGGTTGGTGATCGGGAGCTGTTGGCTGTTGTCAGAGCCCTGACTGTGTGGAGGCATTGGCTCGAGGGGGCGAAACACCCTTTCCTTGTCTGGACTGACCACCGTAACCTGGAGTACATCCGGGCAGCGAGGAGGCTGAACCCTTGCCAGGCCAGGTGGGCCTGGTTTGATTTTACACTATCCTATATACTGGGTACTAAGAATGTGAAGGCAGACGCACTATCACGGCTGTATGACACAGAGGAGATGCCCATAGACCACACCCCTATACTCCCGGCCTCCTGCATTGTGGTGCCGGTAGTGTGGGCAATGGACGCGGACATAGAGCGGACATTACGCACAGAGCCATCTCCACCTCAGTGTCCAGCTGGGCTGCTGTACGTGCCGTCTCTTGTCCGTGACCGTCTGATCTATCGGGCACACACGTCCCCCTCCTCTGGTCACCCAGGTATTGGCCGTACAGTGCGCTGCCTGACCGGAAAGTACTGGTGGCCTACCTTGGCTAAGGACATGAGGGTGTATGTCTCCTCCTGCTCAGTGTGCGCCCAGAGTAAGGCCCCTAGGCACCTCCCAGCGGGTAAGTTACAGCTCTTACCAGTTCCACAACGGCCATGGTCCCACCTGTGTATTGACTTTCTCACTGATCTTCCCCTCTCTCAGAGTAACATCACCATCCTGGTCGTTGTGGAACTCTTTTCAAAAACCTGCCGCTTCCATCCTTTGCCCAGTCTCCCCACGGCCCTGCAGACTGCGGAGGCCCTGTTACTCACGTCTTCCGGCACTACGGGGTGCCAGAGCACATAGTGTCTGACCGGGGTCCCCAGTTTACATCCAGGGTCTGTAAGGCGTTCATGGAACATCTGGGGGTCTCGGTCAGCCTGACCTCTGGGTTTCACCCCGAGAGTAATTGGCAGGTGGAATGGGTGAATTAGGATGTGGGTAGGTTCCTTCCGTCCTACTGCCAGGACTGGCCAGGGGAGTGGTCAGTGTTCTTGCCATGGGCCGAATATGCCCAGAACTCTCTCCGCCACTCCTCCACTAACCTCACGCCATTTCAATCTGTTTTAGGTTATCAGCCGGTTCTGGCACCGTGGCATCAGAGCCAGACCGAAGCTCCTGCAGTGGATGACTGGTTTCAGCGCGCGGAGGAGACGTGGAACGCTGCTCACGTCCACCTCTAGCGCGCTGTGCGTCGCCAGAAGGCCAACGCTGACCACCACCGCAGTGAGACCCCGGTCTTTGTACCGGGTGATTGGGTCTGGCTCTTGACCTGGAATCTGCCCCTCCGCCTGCCCTGCCGGAAGCTGAGCCCGCGGTTTTTGGGGCCGTTCAAAGTCCTGAGGAGAATAAACAAGGTTACCTATAGGTTACTACTCCCTCCAGATTACCGTATTAACCCCTCGTTCCATGTGTCTCTCCTCAGGCTGGTGGTGGCTGGTCCGCTCCAGGAGTCTGAGGTGCGGGAGGTCCCTCCACCCCCTCTGTACATCGAGGGGGCCCCGGCGTACTCCGTCCGTTCCATCCTGGATTCGAGGCGTCGGGTGGGGGGCCTTCAGTACCTCGTGGAGTGGGAAGGGTATGGTCCGGAGGAGCGGTGCTGGGTCCCAGTGATGGATATCCTCGATGAGGGATATCCTCCTGGCCATCCCCGAGGCCGGTGTAAGCGCGCTGCTGGAGCTGCGCGTCAAGTGGGGGGTAGTGTCACAACTTCCTCCGAAGCTGCCTCCTCTCCTTGTTCGGGCAGGCTTCACCGTTCGTCATCACCGGCCTTCTAACCACTGCCACTCCTCATATCTTCATTCCATTTGTTTTGTCTTGTTTATTACACACACCTGGTTCATATCCCCTCATCAGTACCTGTATAAGTGTTCCCTCTGCCCCCTTGTCTTTGTGTGTGATTGTTTATTGTAGAGGAGATTATAGCTCGGTGGAGCTCGATTCTATTGTGTATCGCTGAGTTATTCATCCGTGTGCCTTTATTTCCCCAGTACACCGTTTGTCCGCACTGGTGTGTATTACGCATTGATGCGAACCTCTGTTTAATGATTAAACCATTTATTCCGTGATTTCCTCTCCTCCGTCTGACTCCGTTCAACATCACCCACTATAGGAAGCTTATAGAAAAGGTTGTATTTCTATCTAAAGATAAAAAGATAGGCCTATGGTCGCAAAACAAGGTGGCTCATCACAGTACATGCAGTTGAGGCCTGAACAACAGAGCATAATGCTTTATCAATACTGTACCATTACCCAAGTGTTATGGAAGAGAGTGCAAGGTCACAATGAATGTGCCCTCTGCCTCCCGCCAATTCGGCCCATTCATTGTTTCACTGTGTGAATCATTTGCCCTTTGTTTTTATCAATTCCCCGCTAATTATATCACCAGCAATAATTTACCATTAGCCTAATCCCCATCATTATTGGTTTATTTCATTCCATTTAAGCGTTTTCTGTCAATTTCCTCGATGTCCTTTGATTGCGTTTGTCTGGTTTCACCGTCCTGCCAAATGTGAATGAGAGCGTGAAAACATAGAAATACGTGGCCTGCGCGCCTGTTTGGGAGACAGTACTTTGAGTTGAAAGAAAATTATGAAAGTGTTCAATTGATTAACTGTAATGCAATACTATTTGTCACGGTTCAGACAGACGACAAGAGGACCACAATTGCGTCACACCAGAAAGTTTATTAAACTTTAAGGGAAAAGGGAAGTAGGGAGTGAGTGAAGGCTCCAGGGGTTATCCCGTCCGATGTGCTGGGTCTGTGCCCCCCCCCAGTGGCAGCGATGCGTCCGATGACGCCGGTGGTTGGTGGTCCAGAAGTCCTGGGGGAGGAAACACAGACACAACGGGGCCGGATGAAACAAGGCAGAAGTACAGTTCAAGGGAAATCCAAATACGTTGTAGCAAGGCAGAAGGCTGGTCAGAGTTACCGGGGTCGAAGAGTAGTCAGGAGTCGTAATGGCAGAAA
Organism: Coregonus clupeaformis; assembly: GCF_020615455.1. Lineage (NCBI taxonomy): Eukaryota > Metazoa > Chordata > Actinopteri > Salmoniformes > Salmonidae > Coregonus > Coregonus clupeaformis. Next base: position 16,228,144 of record NC_059219.1, read on the forward strand.
GCAGGTCTGGTTTTCCTGGGGCAGAAGAGTATCCAAGAATCAGGCAGGTCCGGGGGTCACAAAACAAGGGTGAGCCAGAAGCGCGAGCACACAGGTTCCGGGGTGTGAGCTTTGCAGACGATCTGACAAAGGAGAGCTGAAAGACAGGCCTTTAAATACTGGGAGAGGTTAGTGGGTAATGCAGCGCAGCTGGCAGAGTAATTAGAGCCGAGCAGAGCAGGGACAGGTGGAGCTAGTTAGGCTGAGTAGAGAGAGAGAGATGAGCAGAGTGGAAGATAGTGGAAACACATTAAGGTGGTAACCCGGTGGAGTGAGAGGGCTCATGACAGAACCCCCCCAAGGGACGGCCCCAGAAGTCCCAAGAGCAACACCACGCCGGGCGGGAGGAGGGGAGCCGGAGGAGGGCTAGAACTCCTCCGAACGGTCAGAGCGAACGCCCTCATCCTCGGAGGAAGCCGGAGGGCCGTGGTCGGGAGATGGGACAGGTCCCGAGACAGGATCAGGCACAGGACAGGAAGCCGAGCGGGCAGGACGGTTAGGGATCCCTCTGGGGCGGCCCCTACGGATTGCAGGTTGATCAGGATGCCGTTGGTGGAAGGCGGTGATGAGAGTCCTATCCACAATCCGACTAGCTGGCACCCAGGTCCTTTCCTCAGGTCCATAGCCCTCCCAGTCAATGAGGTACTGGAGACCCCTACCCCTCCGTCTGGACCGAAGCAGGCGGCGGACGGTGTAAACCAGACCACCATCGACGAGCTGTGGAGGAGGAGGACAAGGCGCAGCAGGGACCAGCGGACTCTCATGAATGGGCTTAATCTTAGACACATGGAAAGTGGGGTGCACCCTCATGGAATTAGGCAGTTGGAGCCGGACAGCAGTTGGGCTAATCACTCTTATGATAGGGAATGGGCCAATGAACCGAGGTGCCAACTTCTGCGACTCCACCCTGAGTGGCAGGTTCCTTGACGACAACCACACCCTTTGACCAACATGGTAGGTGGGAGCAGGGATTCTCCGACGGTTGGCCCCGGTAGTGTAGCTGGCAACGGATCTGAGAAGTGTGGCTCGGGCCTGTGACCAGGTGCGGCGACATCGACGGGCAAACGCAAGTGCAAATGGGCAAGTAACCTCCCCTTCCTGACTGGCAAATAGAGGAGGCTGGTATCCATAAACACATTGGAAAGGGGACATACCGATGGCAGAGCAGGTCAGAGAATTGTGTGCGTACTCCACCCATGTCAATTGCTGCGACCAGGAGTGGGGGTTGCGTGAGGTCATGCATCGCAGTGCCTTCTCGAGCTCCTGATTTGCCCACTCTGACTGCCCATTGGATTGGGGATGGAATCCGGAAGTCAGACTGACTGTGGCTCCCAGCAGGTGACAGAACTCCTTCCAAAAGCGGAGGAGAATTGTGGACCACGGTCAGAAACTACATCCTTTGGCAGTCCGTGGATCCGGAAGACGTGTTCCAGGACCACCTGGGCGGTCTCCTTGGCGGTTGGGAGCTTGGGGAGGGGAATGAAGTGTGCCATCTTGCTGAATCGGTCAACTATGGTGAGAATGACGGTCTTGCCCCTTGAAGGGGGCAGCCCCGTGACAAAGTCAAGGGCGATGTGAGACCAGGGACGTCTGGGCACAGGCAGGGGCTGCAGCAATCCGGCTGGGGGGCTGGCAGGACGACTTGTGTTGGTTGCAGATGGGGCAGGCTTGGACGAATTCCCGTACATCCTTTCTCAGAGCGGGCCACCAGAACCTCTGGGCGAGCAGGTTGTAAGTGCGGGTGGAGCCAGGGTGACAAGCTAGGCGGGAGTCATGTCCCCACTGAACGACCTGGGACCTTAGGTTTTCGGGGACAAAAAGGCGGTCAGCTGGGCAAGTGCTGGGACCGGGCTGGTTACGGAGAGCTTCCAGCACCTGTTCCTCAACAGCCCAGGTCAGAGCTGCTACGATGCAGGGACTTGGCAGAATCGACACAGGATCCTTGGAGGGGTTGTCATCCTTCTGGAATTGACGGGAGAGGGCGTCTGGCTTGGTGTTGCGTGATCCAGGCCGGTATGACAGAGTGAAATTAAACCTGGTGAAGAACAGGGCCCAGCGGGACTGCCTGGAGTTCAACCGTTTGGCCGTGCGGATGTACTCCAAGTTCTTATGATCGGTCCAAACGAGAAATGGAATGGTGGACCCCTCCAGCCAGTGACGCCACTCCTCCAAGGCTAGCTTCACAGCCAGCAGCTCTCGGTTCCCTATGTCGTAATTGCACTCAGAGGGGGACAACCGACGTGAGAAAAAGGCACAGGGATGGAGCTTCCTATCCTCCGCAGCCCACTGAGAAATCACAGCACCAACTCCCACATCCGAGGCGTCCACCTCCACAATGAATTGCCGGTCCACGTCAGGCATCTGGAGGATGGGAGCGGAGGTGAACCTTACCTTGAGGGTACTGAAGGCCTTGTCGGCTGCTGGGGTCCAGGTGAAGGGTTGCTTGGTGCTGGTTATAGCAGTGAGAGGGGCAGCAACGGTACTGTAGTTCCGGATAAACTTTCTATAGAAGTTAGCAAACCCCAGAAACTGTTGCAGCTTCTTTCTGTTCTCCGGAACTGGCCATGAAGTGACTGCTGATACTTTGGCAGGATCCATTTGGATACTTCCCTCTGCCACTATGTACCCCAGGAAGGCCACTGTCTTGACGTGAAACTCACATTTCTCTGCCTTGGCGTAGAGGGAATTCTCCAGAAGACGATGAAGGACTTGCTGGACATGGCGGGTGTGTTCAGACAGGTTTCTGGAGTAGATTAAGATGTCATCCAGGTAAACGAAGACAAACTTGTTTAACATGTCCCGCAGTACATCATTCACTAGAGCCTGGAACACAGCAGGAGCATTGGTGAGGCCAAAAGGCATAACCAGATACTCGTAGTGGCCTGTTGGTGTATTGAATGCGGTCTTCCATTCATCTCCCTCCCGGATCCGCACTAGGTGGTAAGCGTTTCTGAGATCCAACTTGGTAAAAACAGTGGCTCCCTGGAGCAACTCAAAAGCAGAGGTGAGCAGAGGGAGAGGGTAACGGTTTTTCACTGTGATGTCGTTGAGTCCCCTGTAGTCGATGCAGGGGCGAAGAGATCCGTCCCTCTTCCCCACAAAGAAGAAGCCAGCACCAGCCGGAGATGAAGATGAACGGATCAATCCTGTGGACAGAGAGTCATTGATGTAGTCCTCCATGGACCTTCGTTCAGGAGCAGACAACGAAAAAGACGGCCCCTTGGAGGGGCTGTTCCAGGGAGGAGGTCGATGGCACAGTCGTACGGTCGGTGAGGGGGCAGAGATGTGGCTCTTGCTTTGTTAAACACTTCTCTGAGACCATGGTAGCATTCTGGGACATGGGAGAGGTCAGGAGCGGAGTTAGTAGGTACTGGCCGAGGGGGTAGTGCGGCAGCAAGCAGGCAGGTTCGGTGGCAGTCCTCTCCCCACTCCCTGATCACCCCGGTCACCCAGTCGAGCTGAGGGTTGTGCCGGGCGGAGCCATGGGTAACCCAGGATGAGGGGTTGGCCTGGAGAGGGGAGCAGGTGAAACTGGATAGTTTCTTGATGGTTTCCGGACAGACCCATCAAGACCGGGGCCGTGACATGAGTGACCGATCCGAGTAAGTGTCCGTCCAGTGCCCGGGCAGGAATAGGAGGTGTCAAACGGAGGTTCTCCAGTCCCAGTTGGCGTGCCAGCTTGATGTCCATTATGTTGGCTTCGGCGCCCGAATCCACCAGAGCAGCCAGGGTGTGAGTTGAGTCAGAGAGGCGGAGGTGAACTTGCAGCAAGGGTTTGCGGTCGGAGGACTGGGTGGTCATTGAGCTCAACCGGACTCCCCCTATGCCCGGTGAGCTTCGGCTTTTAAAGGGCAGGTTACCACACGATGTCCATCACCTCCACAATAGAGGCAGAGGTTTGAGGTGAAGCGGCGCTGGCGCTCTGCAGGAGTGAGAGAGGCTCGCCCAATCTCCATAGGCTCAGACTGATCAAGCTGACTTGGGTGAGTGGCAGTAGCTGACAGGAGCCCAGTCGGATCTCTCCGAATGCCGGTAGTTGGTGGACCTTGGCGCCCCTCTCACGACGGCGGGTCTGTATCCTTCTGTCGATCCGGACAGTCAGTGCGATGGCTTCATCAAGAGTGGAAGGCAGTTCATGGGAGACCAACTCGTCCTTGATATAGTCAGCCAAGCTATGGAAGAACGCGTCCACCAACGATGGTGTGTTCCAAGAACTTCGTCTTGCCAGGGTTCGGAAGTCGATGGAATGGTCTGCGACTGTACGTCTGCCTTGTCGAATACTGAACAGTTCACGAGACGCCTCTGCGGTTGGTGAATCCAGGTCAAACACCTTCAGCATCTCCTCAGCAAACAGGTCGAAGGTTGCACATGCGGGGGTTTGACGTTCGAACTCTGCTGTTCCCCAGAGTCGAGCTCGGCCCGTCAGGTGAGTGATGGCATACCCGACCCTAGCCCCCTCCGTGGCGAAGGTCCTTGGCTGCAAGGAGAACTGAAGTCGGCAGCTAGTCAGGAATGGCCGGACCTGGGTAGAATCGCCGTTGAACCGCTCGGGGTTACCAATCTTGGGTTCCGGGGCAGCGGCTGCAATGACCGGGGCAGGTAACTCGGAGGCAGGGCTGGTGGGCAGACTGGCTGGGGTAAGGTTGGTGAGGAGTTGGATGATCCTGGCGAGTTGTTGTTGCTGCTGCTGGGACTGCTGCTGGTGCTGCTGGAACTGCTGATGCTGTTGGTGGCCGACCTGAAGCAGAGAGGTGAGGTCGCCGCTCATGCGGCCTAGCTCTCTCTCAGTGTGTTCCAGGCGTAGCATGGCGGTGGGTTGCTCAGGTTCTTCGGTTTCCATGTCGGGGGAAGTGTGCGCTGAGTCCATGATGGTCAGATCGTACTGTCACGGTTCAGACAGACGACAAGAGGACCACAATTGCGTCACACCAGAAAGTTTATTAAACTTTAAGGGAAAAGGGAAGTAGGGAGTGAGTGAAGGCTCCAGGGGTTATCCCGTCCGATGTGCTGGGTCTGTGCCCCCCCCCAGTGGCAGCGATGCGTCCGATGACGCCGGTGGTTGGTGGTCCAGAAGTCCTGGGGGGGGAGGAAACACAGACACAACGGGGCGGATGAAACAAGGCAGAAGTACAGTTCAAGGGAAATCCAAATACGTTGTAGCAAGGCAGAAGGCTGGTCAGAGTTACCGGGTCGAAGAGTAGTCAGGAGTCGTAATGGCAGAAAGCAGGTCTGGTTTTCCTGGGGCAGAAGAGTATCCAAGAATCAGGCAGGTCCGGGGTCACAAAACAAGGGTGAGCCAGAAGCGCGAGCACACAGGTTCCGGGGTGTGAGCTTTGCAGACGATCTGACAAAGGAGAGCTGAAAGACAGGCCTTTAAATACTGGGAGAGGTTAGTGGGTAATGCAGCGCAGCTGGCAGAGTAATTAGAGCCGAGCAGAGCAGGGACAGGTGGAGCTAGTTAGGCTGAGTAGAGAGAGAGAGATGAGCAGAGTGGAAGATAGTGGAAACACATTAAGGTGGTAACCCGGTGGAGTGAGAGGGCTCATGACACTATTACTACCGGTAAGTCTGATTTAGACACATTTACCAGTCTAACAACAGAAATGAAAATAGCCTTTTACAAATGTAGAACCCGTTTATTGGTTGGGTCTGGCGAAGTGATTTCTCAAGGGGAGGCTGTGTAGTTTTGCCCTGTGTCCTATCAGATAGGACAGGTTAAGCCTGATAGAGGCTTTTGTTTTGGCTGTTACCAGTATACATGCGGAGTATACCAAACATTAGGAACACCTTCCTAATATTGAGTTGCACCCCCCTCCCCTTTTGCCCTCAGAACAGCCTCAATTCGTCTGGCAATGGACTCTTCAAGGTGTCTAAAGCACTCCATAGGGATGCTGGCCCATGTTGACTCCAATGCTTTCCACAGTTGTGTCAAGTTGGCTGGATGTCCTTTGGGTGGGTAGACCATTCTTGATACACACGGGAAACTGTTAAAAACCCAGCAGCGTTGCAGTTCTTGACACAAACCGGTGCGCCTGGCACATACTACCATACCCCGTTCAAAGGCACTTAAATCTTTTGTCTTGCCCATTCACCATTTGAATGGCACACATACACAATCCATATCTCAATTGTCTCAAGGCTTAAAAATCCTTCTTTAACAAGTGACATCAATAAGGGATCATAGCTTTCACCCGGATTCACCTGGTCAGTGTATGTTAATGTTTTGTATACTCAGTGTATATTTAAGCAATAAGACCCAAGGGGGTGCTGTATATGGCAAATATACCACGGCTAAAGGCTGTTCTTATGCACGATGCAACACGAAGTGCCTGGATACAGCCCTTATCCGTGGTATATTGGCAATATACCACAAACCCTGAGGTGCCTTATTGCTATTATTTACATTTACATTTAAGTCATTTAGCAGACGCTCTTATCCAGAGCGACATACAAATTGGTGCATTCAACTTAGGATAGCCAGTGGGACAACCACCACTGGGGGAGGGGGGGTGTAGAAGGATTACTGTTAGACTATTCCAGGTATTCCTTAAAGAGGTACTATAAACTGGTTACCAACGTAATTAGAGCAGTAAAAATAAAAGTTTTGTCATAACCGTGGTATGTAGTCTGAAATACCACGGCTGTCAACCAATCAGCATTCAGGGCTCGAACCACCCAGTTTATAGTTGTAAATCTGCAATGACTATTCACTGATATTTTTTTGCCGATATGGCGCCTTCACCGTTGGGTCACCAAGAGCTGTAAATAAATCTACACTTTAAGCACTTCAACCTGCCTTGCCTTCTGCTTACTTTTGGTGTTTTACACTCTATCGTATACTAAAGATACGGTTGCAAATCAAGGTGGCAGCTACATCAAAGACCATGCAGTTGAGGCCTGAACAGAACATATTACTTTGTATGTGTTAATACTTCACCTGAAGTTTCAATGTTCACATTCTGTGTTCTTAGTAATTCAACTATAAAATTCAGATAATGTATTTGTGATGTGCTCCAATATCAAAGATTCATGTGATTTAGTTCTCCCACTGAAAATAATTGTTTACCCACGTTATGCGTCAGGTGCAAAGATCAAGAGTTGTGGAGGAGGAAAATGGGATTCATACACAGCCCATAAAAACATCAGTAATTCAACATGCAATTCAACAAAACACCTTTTGTACTACGGATAGAAAATAAAACATCAAAGACGTCACATACAAGAATCCTTCACATCTTCAAGGTGAATGTACTCGTTCTCCACTTTATTATGACCAACTAGAGACTAGCTCAGAGCTGAAGGAGGAAAATAAATTGGTCTCATTGAGGCCTAATTCTACAACCCATGAATGTTTAATGTGGAGAGAGAACGATGCTCATCCACAGAAATCCAAAGGCCTTATTCTGATCATTACCATCGCTCAGTGCTCGGTGCTCGGTGCTCTGCTTGGCTGTCTTCCTACCTGGATCCAGAAGGCATTAACAGGGCTGCCTCTGAGACAAGATCTGCTTTACTCTGGTCTACCCTCAAGAGGAGAGAAGGAGGGGGAGAGGGAGAGGGAGGAGAACAAAAGAGAGAGGCGGGGGGGTGGGGCTTGAGAGAAGGTTCTACCCAACAGTCGTGGTCAAAAGTTTTGAGAATGACACAAATACTAATTTTCACAAAGTCTGCTGCCTCAGTTTTGATGATGGCAATTTGCATATACTCCAGAATGTCATGAAGAGTGATCAGATGAATTGCAATTAATTGCAAAGTCCCTCTTTGCCATGAAAATGAACTTAATCCCCCAAAAACATTTCCACTGCATTTCAGCCCTGCCACAAAAGGACCAGCTGCCATCATGTCAGTGATTCTCTCGTTAACACAGGTGAGAGTGTTGACGAGGACAAGGCTGGAGATCACTCTGTCATGCTGATTGAGTTAGAATAACAGACTGGAAGCTTTAAAAGGAGGGTGGTGCTTGAAATCATTGTTCTTCCTCTGTTAACCATGGTTACCTGCAAGGAAACACGTGCCGTCATCATTGCTTTGCACAAAAAGGGCTTCACAGGCAAGGATATTGCTGCTAGTAAGATTGCACCTAAATCAACCATTTATCGGATCATCAAGAACTTCAAGGAGAGAGGTTCAGTTGTTGTGAAGAAGGCGTCAGGGCGCCCAAGAAAGTCCAGCAAGTGCCAGGACCGTCTCCTAAAGTTGATTCAGCTGCGGGATCGGGGCACCACCAGTGCAGAGCTTGCTCAGGAATGGCAGCAGGCAGGTGAGAGTGCATCTGCACGCACAGTGAGGCGAAGACTTTTGGAGGATGGCCTGGTGTCAAGAAGGGCAGCAAAGAAGCCACTTCTCTCCAAGAAAAACATCAGGGACAGACTGATATTCTGCAAAAGGTACAGGGATTGGACTGATGAGGACTGGGGTAAAGTCATTTTCTCTGATGAATCCCTTTTCCGATTGTTTGGGGCATCCGGAAAACACCATCAGTCCTGTGTCATGCCAACAGTAAAGCATCCTGAGACCATTCATGTGTGGGGTTGCTTCTCAGCCAAAGGAGTGGGCTCACTCACAATTGTGCCTAAGAACACAGGCATGAATAAAGAATGGTACCAACACATCCTCCAAGAGCAACTTCTCCCAATCATCCAAGAACAGATTGGTGACGACAAATGCCTTTTCCAGCATGATGGAGCACCTTGCCATAAGGCAAAAGTGATAACTAAGTGGCTCGGGGAACAAAACATCGACATTTTGGTTCCATGGCCAGGAAACTCCCCAGACCTTAATCCCATTGAGAACTTGTGGTCGATCCTCAAGAGGCAGGTGGACAAACAAAAACCCACAAATTCTGACACACTCCAAGCATTGTTATGCAAGAATGGGCTGCCATCAGTCAGGATGTGGCCCAGAAGTTAGTTGACAGCATGCCAGGGCGGATTTATTTTTTTTATTTTATTTTTTATTTCACCTTTATTTAACCAGGTAAACCAGTTGAGAACAAGTTCTAATTTACAACTGCGACCTGGCCAAGATAAAGCAAAGCAGTGCGATAAAAACAACAACACAGAGTTACATATGGGGTAAAACAAAACAAAGTCAAAAATACAACAGAAATACATATAATATACAGTGTGCAAATTTAGCAAGTTATGGAGGTAAGGCAATAAAATAGGCTATAGTGCAAAATAATTACAATTTAGTATTAACACTGGAATGATGTGCAAGAGATGATGTGCAAATAGAGATACTGGGGTACAAATGAGCAAAATAAATAACAATATAGGGATGAGGTAGTTGGGCGGGCTAATTTCAGATGGGCTGTGTACAGGTGCAGTGATCGGTAAGGTGCTCTGACAACTGATGCTTAAAGTTAGTGAGGGGAGATAAGTGTCTCCAGCTTCAGAGATTTTTGCAGAGGTCTTGAAAAAGAAGGGTCAACACTGCAAATATAGACTCTTTGCATAAACTTAATGTAATTATCAATAAAAGCCTTTGACACTTTTGGAACGCTTGTAATTATACTTCAGTATACCATAGTAACATCTGACAAAAATATCTCATAACACTGAAGCATCGAACTTTGTGAAGACCAATACTTGTGTCATTCTCAAAACTTTTGACCATGACTGTACACAAACAGATTAATGTAGGAGGTTATAGAGAGAGAGGGATATTATCAAACTTTTCCTTTAAGTGACCACTATAGTAATCAGAACACCTGTAGAAGCCCTGAATTAGAACACCCTATATTCTACATGCCCAGCATAGCCAGGGGAAGTAGTTTGGGCTGCGTTTGTTTTTGTTTGTTATTATTTCAAGGGGGGTCAAAAATGCCAGTGTTACAGAGCTATATCGGTCCGCTAATAAAGCACTATTAAAAGCCCAAATACTTTTGCCCGTACTACTTTTGTGATTTTTATTTATTCTCAAAAAAATAATTATAATTCAAAATGTTTTCATTCATATTTGTCAGGGTTGCATCACCCTCAGCACCCCTACTTCCTGCTGCTATGCTGCCCAGGTGACCTGACATGACATCCCAGTGTAAACAGTCTGGTGAGGGCTGTCTTGTTTGACAGGTCTAGCTACTTAAGACAGTCATCTGAGACACACACACTTAGGGAAATTTTTTAAGCCTGTTATTGTCATGCAAAAGCCTGCCGGTCTCACAGTAATTGACAGTTAATTAACATAAACATGTTTAGCATCTCCAGGCCTCCAAACATACAATATGTATATACAGTGCCTTCGGAAAGTATTCAAACCCCTTGATTAAATTGTTTTGTTTTATCATCAATCTACACACAATACCCTAGAATGACAAAGCAAAAACAGGTTTTGTCACGAGTTACAAAGCCAGAACCCAGAAGCAGACCAGGACAAGGTAAGTTGAAACGAAGGTGAGTGTTTATTTACAAATTCAAGAGTGATGCTGAATAATCCAGGGAACAGAGCGGGCGGCGTTGATTAGTTGTTGGGGGTGCAGTGGTTGATCCCATCATGGCTCGGCAGCCGCCCGACCACCAGGCAGAGGTTGGATGAAGGTTCCGGACGAGTGACTGCAGATGGAACAAAACGGAGGTAAGTAAACAACAAACCAACAAGGTGCAAAAACAACAAAACTACCGCTAGAAGCTCTAAGACTGATACTCTGGTAAACCTACTGTTCATGGCTAACGATCCGGCAGGGAATGGATGTTAGGCCAGAGCCTAAGAAGGGTGATGATCAGGACCAGGTGTGCAGATTGCAGATGGGATGCAGGTGCGGAAATCAAGAGAGCTCCCCGGAGCGTTCAAGAACCCTCGGGAAACTGGAGATCCCGAGCAGAAAAACTAGTCCACAGACAGGACCCGACTCAGACTGCCGGGATCGTTACAGTACCCCCCTCCGACGAACGCCACCGGGCGGACTCCCCGGAGCGCCAGGATGGAGGCGGTAGAAGTCACGGATGAGGTCAGCATCTAGGATCTGTCGCCGCGGAATCCAACTCCTCTCTTCAGGACCATACCCCTCCCAGTCCACGAGATACTGGAACCCCCGGCCCCGCCGTCTGGAATCCATGATGCGTCGCACCGTGTAGGCAGGACCACCTCCGATCATCCGAGGAGGAGGAGGAGGAGGCGGAGGAGGCAACAGAGGACTGAGGAAAACAGGCTTGAGGCAGGAGACATGAAAGGTGGGATGGACTCTGAGCGTCCTCGGGAGTTTGAGTCGAACTGCCACCGGATTGATCACCTTCTCCACCACAAACGGACCAATGAACTTCGGTAACAACTTCCTAGACTCAGTCCGTAAAGGAAGATCCCGTGTGGCCAACCAGACCCTATCTCCGATGGTGTAGGTGGGAGCGGGGATCCGGCGACGATTCGCCTGGAGCTGATACCGGTCCGAAACTCTAAGGAGTGCCTTTCTGGCCCGATGCCAGGTCCGGTGGCAACGACGAAATATGGGCCTGAACAGAAGGCACTGAGAGCTCCTTCTCCTGAGAAGGGAACAAGGGAGGTTGGTAGCCATACAGGCACTGGAAGGGAGACATCCCAGTGGCAGATGTAGGGAGAGTATTGTGGGCATACTCAACCCAAGGCAACTGAGAGACCCAGGAGGTGGGGTTGGAAGAGGCCAGGCAGCGTAGCGTGGATTCCATCCTCTGGTTGGCTCTCTCCGCCTGACCATTAGATTGGGGGTGAAAACCAGATGTGAGACTGACTGTAGCTCCAATGGCCAAACAGAAGGACTTCCAGACAGCAGAGGTAAACTGAGGGCCACGGTCGGAAACGATATCACTGGGCAACCCGTGGACCCTGAAAACCTCCCTAACCAGGATCTCGGACGTCTCCGAGGCAGAGGGAAGCTTGGCAATTGGCACAAAGTGGGGCGAACTTGCTGAATCTGTCCACGATAGTCAGAACGACCGTGTTCCCCTCAGAAGCGGGCAACCCAGTGACAAAGTCCAGGGCCAGATGCGACCATGGTCGCCGGGGAATAGGAAGGGGGTGAAGTAGTCCAGAGCTGGGCCGATTGGTACCCTTATTCTGCGCACACACTGGACAGGCAGCAACATAACCCCGAGTATCCTCGGCCATGGCAGGCCACCAAAAACGTCTGCGAAGAAACGCCATCGTCCGAGCCACGCCAGGGTGACAAGCCATCTTGCTGGCGTGGGACCATTTGAGGACCGCAGGACGAACCGACTCAGGCACAAACAACCGACCGGGTGGACCGTTACCGGGACCGGGCTGCGTACGAAGAGCCGCCATCACCTCCTCCTCAATCTTCCACCTAACAGCTCCCACGACGCAGTTCCGGGGGAGAATTGTCTCGGTCTTGGACCCACTCTCCTCCGTCTTGGAGAACATCCGAGACAAGGCATCCGCCTTGCCGTTCTTAGATCCAGGTCGGAACGTCAGGGAAAAATTGAATCGTCCGAAAAACAACGACCACCTGGCCTGACGGGAGTTGAGACGTCTAGCCGATTGCACGTAAGCAAGATTCTTGTGGTCCGTCCAGACAATAAACGGTTGCTCCGCCCCTCCAACCAGTGGCGCCACTCCTCCAAGGCAAGTTTCACCGCGAGAAGCTCCCGGTTACCCACATCGTAATTCCTCTCCGCAGGCGAAAGGCGACGAGAGTAGTAGGCGCAGGGATGGAGTTTACTGTCCGTGGAGCATCGCTGCGACAGGATGGCGCCAACTCCCACATCAGACGCGTCCACTTCAATGACGAACTGACGGGCCGTGTCCGGTTGAGAGAGAATCGGTGCGTTGGTGAATCGCCTCTTCAAATCCAGAAACGCTCGATCCGCCTCCGGATTCCACTTGAAGCTCCTGATACTGGAAGTCAAGGCAGTTAACGGAGCGGCCACACGGCTGTAATCCCGGATGAATCTGCGGTAGAAATTCGCAAACCCCAAAAAATCTCTGGAGCTGCAATCTCGTACCGGGCTGGGCCCATTCCAGAACCGCTCTAACCTTCTCCTGGTCCATCCTAATCTCTCCCCTGGAGATGATGTACCCGAGAAAGGATGTCGTGTGGGCGTGAAACTCGCACTTCTCGGCCTTCACGAACAGGCGATTCTCCAACAATCGCTGCAGAACCTGCCGGACATGCTGGACGTGGTCGGAAGGTTCCTTCGAGAAGATCAGAATGTCATCCAGGTAAACAAACACAAAGAGACCGATCATATCTCTCAGGACGTCGTTCACCATACTCTGGAATACCGCTGGAGCATTGGTCAGTCCAAACGGCATCACCTGATACTCAAGTGACCCATCGGGTGTATTGAAACCCGTCAACCACTCGTCTCCCTCTCTGATCCGGACCATGTGATACGCATTGCGTAGGTCTAGCTTGGTGAACACCGTAGCACCCTGTAAGGAGTCGAAGGCAGAACTCATCAAGGGCAGGGGATACTTGTTCTTGACCGTGATGTCATTCAACCCCCGATAATCAATACACGGTCGAAGAGAGCCATCCTTCTTACCCACAAAGAAGAATCCTGCCCCCCAGGGGTGATGACGAGGGACGAACGAGACCAGCAGCTAGGGACTCCTTGATGTAGGTCTCCAAAGCCTCACGTTCAGGGCGGGAGATACTGTATAACCTTCCCTTGGGGTAGACAGCTCCAGGGAACAGGTTGATGGCACAATCATATGGTCGGTGGGGGGGGGAGTGACAGAGCCTTCTGCTTACTGAACACTTCCCCAAATCGTGATATGTCTCGGGAACCAGGGACAAATCTGGGGGTTTAGCCTCAATCACCTGACTGGGAACCGAATGGGGACAGGCAGTCTTGAGACAGTTAGCATGACAATCAAGGCTCCAACTCGTTACCTTGCCCGTCACCCAATCGAACGTGGGATTGTGTTCCTTCAGCCAGGGGTATCCAAGGACCAGAGGAACATGGGAAGACGGCAGAATGAAGAATGAAATCATCTCCGAATGATTCCCCGACAACAGCATCTTAACCGGTTCAGTCCTCATCGTGATACGTGCCAGACTACTGCCGTTCAGAGTGGTCGCTTCAATGGCTTCCGGCAATTGCTCCTTGGAAAGCCCCAGCTGTTCCACCAACTCGGCATCAAGAAAGCTTCCATCGGCACCTGAATCGATAAAAGCGTTAATCGCTAAGCTCTGATTCCTGTTCACAAGGGTAGCCGGGAAACGGGGTCTGACAGAGGTACTGAGAGGTTGAAACTGGCTCGCTAAAAGTCCTCCCAACTTTAGCGAGCCGGGCAGTTTGACGACCGCCGGGAACAAGTGGAGATGTAATGTCCCGAGCTACCACAGTAGAGGCAGCAGTTGGTCTTACGTCTATGTTGACGCTCCTCCTTGGTTAACCCGTGCCGCCCCACTTGCATGGGTTCAGAATCGGGAGAGAGGACCTCTCCACTAATCCTTTGTGGTGGAGAATGATCGACGTGTTCTGGTCCACCACCCGACCCGACTGGAACCTGAGAAGCTGATCGGTTGGACGGAACCCATTGCTTCTCCCTCCTTCGCTCTCGGACTCGATTATCCACCCGAATAGACAAGGCTACCAAGCTGTCCAGGTCACTAGGCTCCGGATAGGAGATCAACTCATCCTTGAGCTGCTCCGACAGACCCTGGTAAAAGGCCGCTTGCAGAGACTCCTCATTCCACCCACTCTCCACAGCCAACGTCTTGAACTCGATCACGAAGTCGGCCACGCTGCGAGTTCCTTGGCGAAGCGAAAACAGGCGCCTAGCTGCGTCCCTCCCTCGGACGGAATGGTCGAAGAGCTTCCTCATCTCGGCCGTGAACCCCTGGTATGAAGCCATGCAGGGATCCTGTCGTTCCCAAACGGCTGAAGCCCACTCCAGCGCTCGACCACGCAGCAACTCAATCACAAAGGCTATCCTAGCCTTGTCTGTGGCATAAGCGTAGGGCTGTAGATCGAACACTAATCCACACTGCATAAGGAAGGAACGGCATCTTCCCAGTTCCCCCTCATATTTATCCGGCGTCGGAACCTTGGGCTCACGGAAGGACACAGCTCCAGAAGCGGCAGGCGAGATGGGTGAAACCGGTAGTGGATCCTCCACCGGACTCTTGCGTTGGTTCTGGACCTCCGTCAGACCGGTAGAAAGGTTCCGAACTGACAACGCGATCTCCTGTAGTACCGTGCTATGATGGCCCAACATCTTCTCCTGATGGGTAATGGCATGGCGAACAGAGTCCAGGTCCGCTGGGTTCATTACTGGCCGGATCGTTCTGTCACGAGTTACAAAGCCAGAACCCAGAAGCAGACCAGGACAAGGTAAGTTGAAACGAAGGTGAGTGTTTATTTACAAATTCAAGAGTGATGCTGAATAATCCAGGGAACAGAGCGGGCGGCGTTGATTAGTTGTTGGGGGTGCAGTGGTTGATCCCATCATGGCTCGGCAGCCGCCGACCACCAGGCAGAGGTTGGATGAAGGTTCCGGACGAGTGACTGCAGATGGAACAAAACGGAGGTAAGTAAACAACAAACCAACAAGGTGCAAAAACAACAAAACTACCGCTAGAAGCTCTAAGACTGATACTCTGGTAAACCTACTGTTCATGGCTAACGATCCGGCAGGGAATGGATGTTAGGCCAGAGCCTAAGAAGGGTGATGATCAGGACCAGGTGTGCAGATTGCAGATGGGATGCAGGTGCGGAAATCAAGAGAGCTCCCCGGAGCGTTCCAGAACCCTCGGGAAACTGGAGATCCCGAGCAGAAAAACTAGTCCACAGACAGGACCCGACTCAGACTGCCGGGATCGTTACAGGTTTTTAGAAATTTTGGCAAATGTATATTAAAACCCCCCCGGAAATATCACATTTACATAAGTATTCAGACACTTAACTCAGTACTTTGTTGAAGCACCTTTAGCAGCAATTACAGACTCGAGTCTTCTTGGGTATGATGCTACAAGCTTGGCACACCTGTATTTGGGGAGTTTCTCCCATTCTTCTCGGCAGATCCTCTCAAGCTCTGTTGGAAGGTGAACGTTCGCCCCAGTCTCAGGTCCTCAGCGCTCTGGAGCAGGTTTTCATCAAGGATCTTTCTGTCTGTAATTTGCTCCGTTCATCTTTGCCTCAATCCTGACACGTCTCCCAGTCCCTGCCGCTGAAAAACATCCCCACAGCATGATGCTGCCACCACCATGCTTCACCGTAGGGATGGTGCCAGGTTTCCTCCAGACGTGACGCTTGTCATTCAGGCTAAAGAGTTGAATCTTGGTTTCATCAGACCAGAGAATCTTGTTTCTCATGGTCTGAGAGTCTTTAGGTGCCTTTTGGCAAACTCCAAGCGGGCTGTCACGTGCCTTTTACTGAGGAATGGCTTCCGTCTGGCCACTCTACCATAAAGGCCTGATTGGTGGAGTGCTGCAGAGATGGTTGTTCTTCTGGAAGGTTCTCCCATCTCCACAGAGGAACTCTAGAGCTCTGTCAGAGTGACCATCGGATTCTTGGTCACCTCCCTGACCAAGGCCCTTCTCCCCCGATTGCTCAGTTTGGCCGGTGGCCAGCTCTAGGAAGAGTCTTGATGGTTTCAAACTTCTTCCATTTAAGAATGATGGAGGCCACTGTGTTCTTGGGGATCTTCAATGCTGCAAACATTTTTTGGTACCCTTCCCCAGATCTGAGCCTCGACACAATCCTGTCTCGGAGCTCTACGGACAATTCCAAACCTTTGGCTTGGTTTTTGCTCTGACATGCACTGTCAACTCTGGTACCTTATTTAGACAGGTGTGTGCCTTTCCAAATCATGTCCAATCAATTGAATTTACCACAGGTGGACTCCAATCAAGTTGTAGAAACATCTCAAGGATGATCAATGGAAACAGGATGCACCTGAGCTCAATTTCAAGTCTCATAGCAAAGGGTCTGAATACTTATGGAAATACATTATGGGGTATTGTGTGTAGATAAAATTCATTTTAGAATAAGGCTGTAACGTAGCAAAATGTGGAAAAAGTCAAGGGATCTGAATACTTTCAGAAGGCACTGTAAACCACTGATGCACATTTTTGGAACATCTACATTTTAAAAAGTATAATAAATCAATTGAATATACACCATCACAGTAAATCCATTATTTATTTTAGGCAGGTCTAAAGAAACATTATGATATAAAGAAAATGCATTTCAGAAGAACAGAATATGAGTTGGCCTACTGTATGTTATCTGGCTATGCTCCATGCCATAGGCTGTAGGCTTGTTCATTTAGCAGACAAGATATGCTTATAAGTCCCGTGCCAATATTTTATATTATATTATTTTATAGTAAGAAGAATATAGTTGAACTTTAACATTCCGGAGCTAGTGTGCAGTGAAGAGGCTATGTTGACCATAAAAGTGATCATTTGAAACAGGTCCTATTGTTAGATTTTAGACTTATTTGGCAACTTTAGTTGTGAATGATACAAACCTTAAAATGTCTTAGAAATAAAAGCATATATGGGCTGCATGATGCGACTATAGGCTATTGATGATTTGAGAAAGTCACAAAAAAAACTTGCGCTCTCTTGCCTCAGGCTGCACACACTGGGCGGCAGGTAGCTTAGTGGGTAAGAGTGTTGTGCCAGTAACCGAAAGGTCGCTGGTTCTAATCCCCGAGCCGACTAGGTGAAAAATCTGTCGATGTGCCCCTGAGCAAGGCACTTAACCCTAATTGCTCCTGTAAGTCGCTCTGGATAAGAGCGTCTGCTAAATGACTAAAATGTAAATGTAAGTGATCATATTTTTACCCATCAGATATTCTCAATTTAATCTTTGCTAATGTGTAAAATGATTTAGATTTAGAATGGCCCATTATCAAATGGGCATGAACAGGGGCAGGGGAAAAAATATGTCATCCGTATGCACTCACATAGCAAATGAAGGCCACTTTCCTGCTAGTTTGTTTTCAATTAAGTCTGGGTAGGCTACTCCGGTTATTTCAAATCAAATCACATTTTATTTGTCACATGCGGCGAATACAACAGGTGTACAAGCCCTTAACCAACAATGCAGTTCAAGAAATAGAGTTCAGAAAATATTTACTTAATAAACTAAAGTAAAAAATTAAATAAAAAGTAACACAATAAAATAACAATAACGAGGCTACATACAGGGGGTACCAGTACAGAGTCAATGTGCAGGGGTACAGGTTAGTTGAGGTAATTTGTACATGTAGGTAGGGGTAAAATGGCTATGCATAGATAATAAACAGCGAGTAGCAGCAGTGTAAAACAAAGGGGGGGTGGGGTCAAAATGATCACAAGAACGGTGAGCAAAAATCCCAGAACCACACGGAGGGACCTAGTGAATGACCTGCAGAGAGCTGTGACCAAAGTAACAAAGCCTATCATCAGTAACACACTACGCCGCCAGGGACTCAAATCCTGCAGTGCCAGACGTGTCCCCCTGCTTAAGCCAGTACAGGTCCAGACCCGTCTGAAGTTTGCTAGAGTGCATTTGGATGATCCAGAAGATGATTGGGAGAATGTCATATGGTCAGATGAAACCAAAATAGAACTTTTTGGTAAAAACTCAACTCGTCGTGTTTGGAGGACAAAGAATGCTGAGTTGCATCCAAAGAACACCATACCTACTGTGAAGCATGGGGGTGGAAACATCATGCTTTGGGGCTGTTTTTCTGTAAAGGGACCAGGACGACTGATCCGTGTAAAGGAAAGAATGAATGGGGCCATGTATCGTGAGATTTTGAGTGAAAACCTCCTTCCATCAGTAATAATAATAATTGGTCATTTAGCAGACGCTCTTATCCAGAGCGACTTACAGGAGCAATTAGGGTTAAGTGCCTTGCTCAAGGGCACATCGACAGATTTTTCACCTAGTGGGCTCGGGGATTAGAACCAGCGACCTTTCAGTTACTGGCACAACGCTCTTAACCACTAAGGTACCTGCCGCAAGGGCATTGAAGATGAAACATGGCTGGGTCTTTCAGCATGACAATGATCCCAAACACACCGCCCGGGCAACGAAGGAGTGGCTTCGTAAGAAGCATTTCAAGGTCCTGGAGTGGCCTAGCTAGTCTCCAGATCTCAACCCCATAGAAAATCTTTGGAGGGAGTTGAAAGTCCGTGTTGCCCAGCGACAGCCCCAAAACATCACTGCTCTAGAGGAGATCTGCATGGAGGAATGGGCCAAAATACCAGCAACAGTGTGTGAAAACCTTGTGAAGACTTACAGAAAACGTTTGACCTGT
This sequence comes from Coregonus clupeaformis, assembly GCF_020615455.1. NCBI lineage: Eukaryota > Metazoa > Chordata > Actinopteri > Salmoniformes > Salmonidae > Coregonus > Coregonus clupeaformis. Next base: position 16,247,377 of record NC_059219.1, read on the forward strand.
GTCATTGCCAACAAAGGGTATATAACAAAGTATTGAGAAACTTTTGTTATTGACCAAATACTTATTTTCCACCATAATTTGCAAATAAATTCATTAAAAATCCTACAATGTGATTTTCTGGATTTTCCTTTCTCATTTTGTCAGTCATAGTTGACGTGTACCTATGATGAAAATTACAGGCCTCTCTCATCTTTTTAAGTGGGAGAACTTGCACAATTGGTGGCTGACTAAATACTTTTTTCCCCACTGTAGGTGTTACTTTTGTCTGGGTGGGAAAGGGCAGTGTGGAGTGCGATTGAGATTGTGTCATCTGTGGATCTGTTGGGGCGGTATGCGAATTGGAGTGGGTCTAGGGTTTCCAGGATGATGGTGTTCATGTGAGCCATGACCAGCCTTTCAAAGCGCTTCATGGCTACCGATGTGAGTGCTACGTGGCGGTAGTCATTTAGGCAGGTTACCTTTGCTTTCTTGGGCACAGGGACTATGGTGGTCTGCTTGAAACATGTAGGTATTACAGACTCAGTCAGGGAGAGGTTGAAAATGTCAGTGAAGACACTTGCCAGTTGGTCGGCACATGCTCTGAGTACACATCCTGGTAATCCGTCTGGCCCCGCGGCCTTGTGAATGTTGACCTGTTTAAAGGTCTTGTTCACATTGGCTACGGAGCGCGTGATCACACAGTCGTCCGGAACAGCTGGTGCTTTCATGCATGCTTCAGTGTTGCTTACCTCGAAGTGAGCATAAAAGGCATTTAGCTCGTCTGGTAGGCTCACGTCACTGGGCAGCTCGCGGCTGGGTTTCCCTTTGTAGTCCATAATAGTTTGCAATCTTAGTCCTGTATTGACGCTTTGCCTGTTTGATGGTTCGTCTGAGGGCATAGCGGGATTTCTTAATAGCGTCCGGATTAGTGTCCCGCTCCTTGAAAGCGGCAGCTTTAGCCTTTAGCTCGGTGCAGATGTTGCCTGTAATCCATGGCTTCTGGTTGGGATATGTACGTACGGTCACTGTGGGGACAAAATCGTCTATGTAGTTATTGATGAAGCCGGTAACTGAGGTGGTATACTCCTCAATGCCATTGGATGAATCCCGGAACATATTTCAGTCTGTGCTAGCAAAACAGTCCTGTAGCGTAGCATCCGCGTCATCTGACCACTTCTGTATCTCACTGGTACTTCCTGCTTTAGTTTTTGCTTGTAAGCAGGAATCAGGAGGATAGAATTATGGTCAGATTTGGGAGAGCTTTGTATGCTTCTCTGTGTGTGGAGTAAAGGTGGTCTAGAGTTTTTTTTCCTCTGGTTGCACATGTGACATGCTGGTAGAAATTAGGTAAAACTGATTTAAGTTTACCTGTATTAAAGTCCCTGGCCACTAGGAGCGCCACTTCTGGATGAGCATTTTCTTGTTTGCTTATGGCCTTATACAGCTCGTTGAGTGCGGTCTTAGTGTCAGCATCGGTTTGTGGTGGTAAATAGACGGCTACGAAAAATATAGATGAAAACTCTCTTGGTAGATAGTGCAACAGGTCTACACAGACCCGCACACACACACGCAAACACGGCTCGGAGAGAACTGGACAGAACACTGTCCGTCTGTCTGGGCCATTCTGCCTGTCTCTCAGCTGTACAGAGAGACCCTTTGGGCTATGTGTTATTTAAAGAGTGCCTGGAGGTGACCCACACGACATGTGGTGATTAAAATGACTTGTAAAAAGTCAGACATGCTGAGTGTGTGTGTTTGTGTGTCGTCGTCCCCCCTCCCCCTATACAGAGTCTACACTAAATGTTTAGAGATGCACAAATAGAGCCCATGTCTTGGGTTAGACTCCAGCTGGGCCCTGCTGGTGACCCCTGACCTTTAGACAGGAGCCTTTGAACCCTGACCCCAAAGTAAACAAATATTAACACTGCAGGCAACTGAGCCAAATACCTGTAACGTTAGGGACACACATACCATCTGAGGAACTCTAGCATAGAAAGACAGTGAATTAAATAGAGAGAAAGAGCTGGTACTGTATTTACAAAATGGTGAGTAAAAACTAGGACAAGGCTTTCCCAAAGGAACATTGTTGTGCATGCTATCTACTATTCCAGATAAGACAACAACAAGTAGAGTATACCCATTATTCTAAGAAGATGGTATGTTTGTATGTGTGACAACATTAAATATTTCAAATTTAGACTCCAGTAATGAAGAAGTAAAAACAAACCCTTGTGGTGCCTGGAGGGAGAGGAGAGGAATCCACCAGAGCCCAGGGAGTCTGTTCTGTCTCTCTCTCTCTTCTGGAACTCTGGAAAGCTAAACACTCCTTTGTACCGGGACGTTTGTATCAGGTGACTCCCTCAGGGAACACCACCTCTCCTCACAGGATTGTGGGAAATGAAATGTGAGAGGCTTGCTTCTGTGCCGCCACAGCGCTGAGATACTGAGAGACCAAGAGTGTCCCCTCACCACGGTAGAAAACACCTTGCCTCAAAATGCCTGAATAATTCCCAGCTGAACGTTCGTTATTACAGAAAGTTACAAGTGCTTTCTGCTATAGTACACTTTAAGGAAGAGTATATAGATGTTTAGGGATGATTATGTTGTGTCTATAAAAATCTAAGCAACAGAAATCTATGTTTGTGGTTAACTGGTTTGGTTGGTCTGTGTGCATTCATGTGTACATGTGTATGTGGGACTTTCACCTCTGAGTTCCGGTCCCATGCACACACGCACGCACACACACAAACACATACACACACACACACACACACACACACACACACACACACACACACACACACACACACACACACACACACACACACACACACACACACACACCTATAATGTCCCCTGGGGCTGTAGCCACTCAATCTTCTCACCAGACAGGACAGGTACCTTCAGGTAAAACTAAATAATGGACATAAATCTCTGTCCAATTGAAGTGACACAACTACCTCTGTCTGCCCAACACTTGGAATGACCTCAAATCTAGTATTACTACAGTCTTACACCATTAGAATTTGTGAGAAGTCTCCTTATAAATCAAAGACCCTCTCTCACACACACACACACACACACACACCGCAGCTCAACGTCTAATTAGAGTGGTGGAAGTCAGTGATCATGGGCCTACAGCTATGAGCTACAGCTAAACACACATCCTGCCTGGGGCCTCATCTCCGGAGCTGTCAGGGTGGAGTCGGCAGCCAGGTCACCTGTGATACAAGTCAGTATTCGACGACCATCCATGTCTGAGGATGTCGGGAGATTACGTGGAGACCGGCCACTAGGGTCAACAGTGAGCGCTGTTACCTTCAAGTAGGTTTCGGTTTTGCTAGGGCTTTGTGGACGGGGATGGCGTATGGGCGTAAGCATCTGCCTCTGGTGCCAAAGGTTGCATGTTCAAATCAAGTGATAGAAAGTTGTTTTTGAGACTTTTGTTTTAAGCCTATCCCAAACCTTAACCCTTACCATAACCATTTGGAGTTAATGCCTAAGCTTAACCCTAACCTTAATAATTTGGAGATGTTGCCTAAACGTAACCTTAAACACTTTGAAATTTGACTTTTGGAACAACTTTGACATTTTATGTTTGAGAAACATGGATGAATGTCTAATTCTGACATGAGACTGTGAGAGCTAGTTGGGAGTGGGACAATGCTAGAGCCCTTACACACAGTCAGAGGGCTGTTCCTCACCTACACACACCAACACACACCTCTCCGCAACTTTTACACACACATCTCCGCCACTCACACACACACCAACACACACCTCTCCGCCACTCTCACACACACCAACACACACCTCTCTGCCACTCCCACACACACCAACGCACACCTCTCCACCACTTTCACACACACCAACACACACCTCACCACCACTCTCACACACACCAACACACACCACTCTGCCACTCTCACACACACCTCTCCACAACTTTTACAAACACATCTCCGCCACTCTCAAAACACCAACACACACCTCACCGCCACTCTCACACACACCAACACACACCTCTCCGCCACTCTCACACACACCAACACACACCTCTCTGCTACTCTCACACACACCAACACACACCTCTCCACAACTTTTACACACACATCTCCGCCACTCTCACACACACCAATACACACCTCTCCGCCACTCTCACACACACCAACACACACCTCAATCCCATGCTTAGTATGAGTAGGCAGCAGTGAGGAAGTGACGTGGAGCCAGAGCTGCCTGTAGTGTCTGTAGCACAGTGACAGCTCTCCTCAGTCTGAAGCCTGCACTGCCATCACTCCAGACAGCTACACCTCACGGCTGCTGCATCTCCACCAGCTCACAAACAAAGAGAGAGACAGGGTTAGAGAGAGAGAGGGTTAGAGAGAGGGGGTTAGAGAGAGAGAGGAGAGAGAGAGAGAGAGAGGAGAGAGAGAGAGAGAGAGAGAGAGAGAGAGAGAGAGAGAGAGAGAGAGAGAGAGAGAGAGAGAGAGAGAGAGAGAGAGAGAGAGAGAGAGAGAGAGAGAGAGAGAAAGAGAGAGAGAGAGAGAGAGAGAGAGAGAGAGAGAGAGAGAGAGAGAGAGAGACATTTTACATTTGGTTAGAAATTCAAAAGGAAATTATCTCAACTGAGAAAAATGTCCTCCTGTGTGCTACCTATATCCCCCCACTAGAATCCCCATACTTTAATGAAGACAGTTTCTCCATCCTGGAGGGGGAAATCAATAATTTCCAGACCCAGGGACATGTACTAGTCTGTGGCGACCTAAATGCCAGAACTGGACAAGAACCTGACACCCTCAGCACACAGGGGGACAAACACCTACCTGGAGGTGACAGCATTCCCTCCCCCATATGCCCCCTAGGCACAACTACGACAACATAACCAACAAAAATGGGTCACGACTCCTGCAGCTCTGTCGCACACTGAGTATGTACATAGTCAATGGTAGGCTTCGAGGGGACTCCTATGGTAGGTACACCTATAGCTCATCTCTTGGCAGTAGTACTGTAGACTACTTTATCACTGACCTCAACCCAGAGTCTCTCAGAGCGTTCACAGTCAGCCCACTGACACCCCTATCAGACCACAGCAAAATCACAGTCTACTTGAACAGAGCAATACTCAATCATGAGGCATCAAAGCCAAAAGAACTGAATAATATTAAGAAATGCTATAGATGGAAGGAAAGTAGTGTTGAAACCTACCAAAAAACAATTAGGAAACAACAAATTCAATCCATTCTAGACAACTTCCTGGACAAAACGTTCCACTGTAATAGTGAAGGTGTAAACTTGGCAGTAGAAAACCTAAACAGTATATTTGACCTCTCAGCTTCCCTATCAAATCTAAAAATCTCTAACAGAAAACCAAAGAAAAGTAATAACAGTGATAAATGGTTTGATGAAGAATGCAAAAACCTAAGAAAGAAATTGAGAAACCTATCCAACCAAAAACATAGAGACCCAGAAAACCTGAGCCTACGCCTTCACTATGGTGAATCACTAAAACAATACAGAAATACACTACGGAAAAAGAAGGAACAGCATGTCAGAAATCAGCTCAATGTAATTGAAGAATCCATAGACTCTAACCACTTCTGGGAAAATTGGAAAACACTAAACAAACAACAACACGAAGAGCTATCTATCCAAAACGGAGATGTATGGGTAAACCACTTCTCCAATCTTTTTGGCCCTATAACAGAGAACAAACAGCAAAAAAATATACATGATCAAATGCAAATCTTAGAATCAACTATTAAAGACTACCAGAACCCACTGGATTCTCCAATTACATTGAATGAACTACAGGATAAAATACAAAACCTCCAACCCAAAAGTCCTTTGGTGTTGATGGTATCCTCAATGAAATGATAAAATATACAGACCACAAATTTCAATTAGCTATACTTAAACTCTTTAACATCATCCTTAGCTCTGGCATCTTCCCCAACATCTGGAACCAAGGACTGATCACCCCAATCCAAAAAAGTGGAGACAAATTTGACCCCAATAACTACCGTGGGATATGCGTCAACAGCAACCTTGGGAAAATCCTCTGCATTATCATTAACAGCAGACTAGTTCATTTCCTCAGTGAAAACAATGTACTGAGCAAATGTCAAATTGGCTTTTTACCAAATTACCGTACGACAGACCACGTATTCACCCTGCACTCCCTAATTGACAAACAAACAAACCAAAACAAAGGCAAAGTCTTCTCATGCTTTGTTGATTTCAAAAAAGCTTTTGACTCAATTTGGCATGAGGGTCTGCTATACAAATTGATGGAAAGTGGGGTTGGGGGAAAAAACATACGACATTATAAAATCCATGTACACAAACAACAAGTGTGCGGTTAAAATTGGCAAAAAACACACACATTTCTTTCCACAGGGCCGTGGGGTGAGACAGGGATGCAGTTTAAGCCCCACCCTCTTCAACATATATATCAACGAATTGGCGAGGGCACTAGAACAGTCTGCAGCACCCGGCCTCACCCTACTAGAATCTGAAGTCAAATGTCTTCTGTTTGCTGACGATCTGGTGCTTCTGTCACCAACCAAGGAGGGCCTACAGCAGCACCTAGATCTTCTGCACAGATTCTGTCAGACCTGGGCCCTGACAGTAAATCTCAGTAAGACAAAAATAATGGTGTTCCAAAAAAGGTCCAGTTGCCAGGACCACAAATACAAATTCCATCTAGACACCGTTGCCCTAGAGCACACAAAAAACTATACATACCTCGGCCTAAACATCAGCGCCACAGGTAACTTCCACAAAGCTGTGAACGATCTGAGAGACAAGGCAAGAAGGGCCTTCTATGCCATCAAAAGGAACATAAAATTTGACATACCAATTAGGATCTGGCTAAAAATACTTGAATCAGTTATAGAACCCATTGCCCTTTATGGTTCTGAGGTCTGGGGTCCGCTCACCAACCAAGAATTCACAAAATGGGACAAACACCAAATTGAGACTCTGCATGCAGAATTCTGCAAAAACATCCTCCGTGTACAATGTAAAACACCAAATAATGCATCCAGAGCAGAATTAGGCCAATACCCGCTAATTATCAAAATCCAGAAAAGAGCCGTTAAATTCTATAACCACTTAAAAGGAAGCGATTCCCAAACCTTCCATAACAAAGCCATCACCTACAGAGAGATGAACTTGGAGAAGAGTCCCCTAAGTAAGCTTGTCCTGGGGCTCTGTTCACAAACACAAACAGACCCCACACAGCCCCAGGACAACAACAACAACAACACAACTAGACCCAACCAAATCATGAGAAAACAAAAAGAGAATTACTTGACACATTGGAAAGAACAAACAAAAAAACAGAGCAAAGTAGAATGCTATTTGGCCCTAAACAGAGAGTACACAGTGGCAGAATACTTGACCACTGTGACTGACCCAAACTTAAGGAAAGCTTTGACTATGTACAGACTCAGTGAGCATAGCCTTGCTATTGAGAAAGGCCGCCGTAGGCAGACCTGGCTCTCAAGAGAAGACAGGCTATGTGCACACTGCCCACAAAATGAGGTGGAAACTGAGCTGCACTTCCTAACCTCCCTGCCAAATGTATGACCATATTAGAGACACATATTTCCCTCAGATTACAGCGATCCACAAAGAATTCGAAAACAAACCCAATTTTGATAAACTCCCTTATCTACTGGGTGAAAAACCACAGTGTGCCATCACAGCTGCAAGATTTGTGACCTGTTGCCACAAGAAAAGGGCAACCAGTGAAGAACAAACACCATTGTAAATACAACCCATATTTATGTTTATTTATTTTCCCATTTGTACTTTAACTATTTGCACATTGTTACAACACTGTATATATACATAATATGACATTTGAAATGTCTTTATTCTTTTGAAACTTCTGAGTGTAATGTTTACTGTTAATATTTATTGTTTATTTCACTTTTGTTTACTATCTACTTCACTTGCTTTGGCAATGTTAACACACGTTTCCCATGCCAATAAAGCCCTTAAATTGAAATTGAATTGAATTGAATTGAGAGAGAGAGAGAGAGAGAGAGAGAGAGAGAGAGAGAGAGAGAGAGAGAGAGAGAGAGAGAGAGAGAGGCTGACAGTCTGTGCTCACTCGGCTCCAGGGGAGAGGTAGAGACAGAGCTGCATTTCCTATTACAAATACTCAGACCTAAGAGAATCTTTCAATCCCAAAATTATCATTCAGTACAAAGAATTTGAAACTATAAAATATTAAGAAAAAAACTAATATTTATTGGGTGAAAAGCCAAAATGTGTCCTCCTGCCACAACCTGAGGGACAGCCAGTGAAAAGTGCAGTGTAATGTCAATAATTTTCCAATTTTTGTTTTGTTTTGGCTTTCATACCATGTCATGTGGCTTCTCAGTCATGTTGAGACTGGTCTACTACTATTGCTTTAATGTATTGTTATTCTCATTAATATTGTTGTTGTAGTTGCTGTTAATGGTAATCCCATTTCCACTACTACTGTTATTATTGATGCCTTATTGCTGTTGGTCCCACCATTGTTTGTTATATGTATACTTTGACAATGTAAGTAATTTAACTTGCCATGTCAATAAAGTCTACTGAATTTAATTGAATGTAATTGAATTAAGTGAGTACACAGTGGCAGAATACCTGATCACTGTGACTGACCCAAACTTAAGGAAAGCTTTGACTATGTACAGACTCAGTGAGCATAGCCTTGCTATTGAGAAAGGCCGCCGTAGGCAGACCTGGCTCTCAAGAGAAGACAGGCTATGTGTACACTGCCCACAAAATGAGGTGGAAACTGAGCTGCACTTCCTAACCTCCTGCCAAATGTATGACCATATTAGAGACACATATTTCCCTCAGATTACAGAGATCCACAAAGAATTAGAAGAAAAAAATAAAGTTTGATAAACTCCCTTATCTACTTGGTGAAAAAACACAGTGTACCATCACAGCAGCAAAATGTGTGACCTGTTGCCACAAGAAAAGGGAAACCAGTGAAGAACAAACACCATTATAAATACATCCCATATTTATGTTTATTTATTTTCCCATTTGTATTTTAACTATTTGCACATTGTTACAACACTGTATATATACATAATATGACATTTGAAATGTCTTTTGGAACTTCTGAGTGTAATGTTTACTGTTAATATTTATTGTTTATTTCACTTTTGTTTATTATCTACTTCACTTGCCTTGGCAATGTTAACATACGATTCCCATGCCAATAAAGCTCTTAAATGTAATGTAATTTAATTGAAATTTAGAGAGAGAGAGAGAGAGAGAGAGAGAGAGAGAGAGAGAGAGAGAGAGAGAGAGAGAGAGAGAGAGAGAGAGAGAGAGAGAGAGAGGGAGAGAGAGGGGGAGAGAGAGATACAGAGGGAGAGAGAGAGAAAGAGAAAGAAGGAAGGACAGAAAGCGTGTCTCCACCAGCTTATACATTTACATTTACATTTACGTCATTTAGCAGACGCTCTTATCCAGAGCGACTTACAAATTGGTGCATTCACCCTATAGCCAGTGGGATAACCACTTTACAATTATTATTATTATTATTTTTATTTTTTTTAGGGGGGGGGGGTATTTTTAAGGTACGGAGGTGCCATTCCCCTCACAGCTCCATAGGCAAGCACCATGGACTTGTAACAGATGCGAGCTTCAACTGGAAGCCAGTGGAGTGTGCGGAGGAGCGGGGTGACGTGAGAGAACTTGGGAAGGTTGAACACCAGACGGGCTGCGGCATTCTGGATGAGTTGTAGGGGTTTAATGGCACAGGCAGGGAGCCCAGCCAACAGCGAGTTGCAGTAATCCAGACGGGAGATGACAAGTGCCTGGATTAGGACCTGTGCCGCTTCCTGTGTAAGGCAGGGTCGTACTCTCCGAATGTTGTAGAGCATGAACCTGCAGGATCGGGTCACCACCTTGATGTTAGCGGAGAATGACAGGGTGTTGTCCAGGGTCACGCCAAGGCTCTTCGCACTCTGGGAGGAGGACACAACAGAGTTGTCAACCGTGATGGCGAGATCATGGAACGGGCAGTCCTTCCCCGGGAGGAGCAGCTCCGTCTTGCCAAGGTTCAGCTTGAGGTGGTGATCCGTCATCCATACTGATATGTCTGCCAGACATGCAGAGATGCGATTCGCCACCTGGTTATCAGAAGGGGGAAAGGAGAAGATTAGTTGTGTGTCGTCAGCGTAGCAATGATAGGAGAGGCCATGTGAGGATATGACAGAGCCAAGTGACTTGGTGTATAGCGAGAATAGGAGAGGGCCTAGAACTGAGCCCTGGGGGACAGGAAGGAGAGAACACATAGAGGACGTTAAGCAGAGTTCAAATGCAAGTTACTTCACAGACAGCACAACGGGACAGTGGGAATAGCAATACATTTCAAGTGCCATTACTCCTTCAGAATATTACAAAGGGAAACTTTGGAGAGCTGTCACTTAGAGGTTGAATGCAAGAATGGAGAAATGGGCACATACTGTATGTGTCAATCTCTCCCTCTTTTCTCTGTCTACCTGTCCCTTTCCATCTATCAGTGTTCCTCTTTCAGCCGCTGCCATTGTTGTTTTCTTCCCAAGACGCCTTTCCCTCCAAATCTCTCCCTCTCTTCCTCTCTCTCTGTGTTTTGTCTCTCTCTCTCTCTGTTTTCTCTCTCTCTCTCTCTCTCTCTCTCTCTCTCTCTCTCGCTCTCTCTCTCTGTCTCTCTCTCTATCTCTCGCTCTCTCTCAATTCAATTCAATTCAATTTAAGGGCTTTATTGGCATGGGAAATGTATGTTAACATTGCCAAAGCAAGTGAAGTAGATAATAAACAAAAGTGAAATAAACAATAAATATTAACAGTAAACATTACACTCAGAAGTTCCAAAAGAATAAAGACATTTCAAATGTCATGTTATGTCTATATACAGTGTTGTAACAATGTGCAAATAGTTAAAGTACAAATGGGAAAATAAATAAACATAAATATGAGTTGTATTTACAATGGTGTTTGTTCTTCACTGGTTGCCCTTTTCTTGTGGCAACAGGTCACTCTCTCTCTCTCTCTCTCTCTCTCTCTCTCTCTCTCTCTCTCTCTCTCTCTCTCTCTCTCTCTCTCTGTCTCTCTCTCTCTCTCTCTGTCTCTGTCTCTGTCTCTCTCTGCCTCTCTGTCCCCCTTCTTCTGCTGTCTTTCTGTCTATGTATTATACACCTATACACTAGTGTTCACCCCTTCCAGTCCTATAAAGCTGATGCAGCAGCTGTGTTTGTTGTTGTTAGGCCAATCACCTGATGACATCCCAACCCTGAAGAAATACAAGGTGAGGCTGGTTAGACAGTACTCCTCCTCTCATGAGTCTGCACCACAGATAGTTTTAACAGACTGCTACTGAAACTAAGACATCAATGTGTTATTCATCTGTCATATGTTTTCATCACAAAATGTATTTTCATCATACAGTATCATACATATACCACAGATGCAGCATGCTTGACATGGTGCCTCATAGTACACTGAGGCAAAAGGGTGTTTAACTAGTTACATCCTCCATTGCCCTGGGGTTTTGCATTTCCATTTACAGTAACATAAATGTAAGTGACTGGCCAGACAGACAATTACCTGAACCACTGTTTGAGGAGGAAGTACAGTAAAATACACTATGACCACCTACAGATGTAGGATATTCATTTGAGCCAGTTTGCTACAGCAGGAAAATAATCCTGCAGCAACAGGAAATGTGAATTATTATGCAGATTATAATTAATGGATATTTTTGTAGGGGTTGAAACATTTTTCGTAAGGGAAATCAAGTCTGAAATGACAAACTTCAGAAGCCTTTTTAAACCTTAAATACACTAGAATGTTTTATTTCCTGCATTGCAGGAAAGTTCGCCTGCAACAGGGTGATCAAATCAAGATCCTACATCTGTACTGGTTAAGCGGTGTGTACCCCTGCATTACCACCCCAACGGAAGCAGTGGAACACAGTGATAGTTGATACTAGTTTGTGCCTGTCCTTTGTCTCATCTCCTGTCCTGAGACTTAAATGAGCAGGTGTTCACAGAGTCTTTGTTTATTATCAGTACGTCTGGCGGGCGGGCAGTGAGGTGAAGGCTCTCCCTAATAAATAGAAATGACTCTTCTCAGACAGGTGGCGGAACCCCTGTCATTCGATACCTCCCCCTCCTCTCCTTCTACCTCCTCCTTTCTTCTCTCCACCTCCCTTTCTCCCTTTCTTCCTCTCCTCCTACAGTGAGTGGGCCTGTCCCAGCGTCAGGTTGGCCCTCTCTTTCCTCCCCTCCTCCCCCCTCTCATCCTAGTGTCAGTGTAGCTCAGTCTGGCCCTGTCCCTCTCTAGATCACTGCTCTGTAAACAGAGCCCCACTAGGGCCCTCAGAGCAGCTGCTAGAGTCAGGTTACAGGAAAGCATAGAGAAAGAGAGGGTGAAGGGCTGTGATCCCATTTCCTCCTCCTCCTCCTCCTCCTCCTCCTCCTCCTCCTCCTCCTCCTCCTCCTCCTCCTTCTCTTCAGTCAAACCCACCATCTCTCATCTCTATCCCTATTGGTCTAAAGGGACAAAAGTTGCTAGAGTTTGGCATTTTTTTTTTTTTTTTGGTGGTTTCAGGTTTTCAAGTAAAGGGGGGCATCATATGGACGATAACACTCTGCTTGGTGTTCCTGTGTGATTTTCTAATGTTAACCAATAAATATTCTCCAATCTGCAGGACATCAATGTGCTTTAATTTGCTCAAATAGCTCAAAGACCAAAAAATCTTTATAATCTGTATTTGCATATTGATTTGAGAAAAATTATCCATTTGATAAAAGATATAAGGACTTCTGTACAGCTTCCACTAAATGTTCTGATTTATTCAGCTTGCCTTTACACAGCATGTCATAGATGAGAATATAACATGGTACAGAGAAGCTTTAGTGTGTGCTGCACTGTATGTGTCTACTGTATATTTGCTCATATAATTGTTAAGAGCAAATAAACTACTGGTAATCCAAATGTCTCACACCAGCATTTCAGATGAGAAGTTTATGACAAGCCATTCATTAATGCACAGGCAGTAATGCCAGATATTAACACCAGGAATGTAAATTGGGAAAGAGAGAGGGGGGGGTGGGGGGGGTAGAGGGACGAGAGAGAGAGAAAAATTGAAAGATTCATCACTCTGTACACCTTTAGTTCCTGTCTCACCACCTCCTCCCCAGACAGTCGCGCCCCTGCAGCTGAACAGGAAGTCTGAGAGGAGAAGGAGATGGTGTCTGCTGGCTGGACAGACACAGACACACAGTCTGTCATTACTGTCATGCCTCAGAGATACAGACACAGATAGTACTGCTAAGTCATTAAGGGATATCTCTCTCTCTCTCTCTCTCTCTCTCTCTCTCTCTCTCTCTCTCTCTCTCTCTCTCTCTCTCTCTCTCTCTCTCTCTCTCTCTCTCTCTCTCTCACTCTCTCTATATCTCTCTCTCTCTGTCTCTCTGTCTCTCTCTCTCTCTCTCTCTCTCTCTCTCTCTCTCTCTCTCTCTCTCTCTCTCTCTCTCTCTCTCTCTCTCTCTCTCTCTCTCTCTCTCTCTCTCTCTCTCTCTCTCTCTCTCTCTCTCTCTCTCTCTCTCTCTCTCTCTCTCTCTCTCTCTCTTTCTATCTTTCTCTCTGCTAATGGCTCTGATGGTTAATAGCAATATCCACTTGGCAAAGAGGTAGATCTATTTAGACATAAATATTAGACTATAAACTATAAAGCTAACCCCTTGGCTGTCATACACACTCACATTAACAGCATCCTCCTTTTGTTTCAGAGTCTGAGCCAAGTCCAACACCGCAGTTCCACCTGCTGCGTCTCTCATGCCTCTTCTAAACCCCTCACCCCCTCACCGCCTCTTCTTCCCCTCTCCCCCTCACCCCTCTTCCTCCCACCTGCCATATCCTGTCTGGTTTTCCTATCACCAGGGGACCATCCCTTCTGATTCTAGAGTTGGGAAAAGCAGCGTTCCTGACCGCCAAGCAAACCCATCGTTCATCCATTGTGGGGATTGCAAAGGGAGGACTTGGACCCTGACACCTAATGCGGACGTTGTTGCCCATTTGTCTTGAGTAGTGTTGGGAAAAGTACCCAATTGTCATACTTGAATAAAAGTAAAGATACCTTAATAGAAAATGACTCAAGTAAAAGTGAAAGTCACCCATTAAAATAATACTTCAGTAAAATACTATAAGTATTGGTTTTAAATATACTTAAGTATCAAAAGTAAAATTTAAGCAAACCAGATGGCACAATTTCTTAATTTCTTTATTTATTTACGGATAGCCAGGGGCACACTCCGACACTCAGACATAATTTACAAACAAAGCATTTGTTTTTAGTGAGTCTGCCACATCAGAGACAGTAGAGACCAGGGATGTTCTCATGTTAAGTGCGTGGATTGGACCATTATCCTGTCCTGCTAAGCATTCAAAATGTAACAAGTACTTTTGGGTATCAGGGAAAATGTATGGTGTAAAACATACACAGCTTTCTTTAGTAATGTAATGAAGTAAAAGTAAAAGTAGTCAAACATATAAATAATAAAGGAAAGTACAGATACCCCAAAAAACTACTTAAGTAATACTTTAGTATTTTTACTTAAGTACTTTACACCACTGGTCTTGAGTCAGATCAGACATTATTACACTAGTCTGCAAAGCTACAGGAAGTTCTCAACAGGACATCAATCATGCTAACCTTGTCTGTGACTTATTGTAACTGAGGTTACAACCATTGGAAAAGGCAATAGAAATGTCTTATGCAAAACATTTTAAGAGGTGCTTATTTGAGGAATATTACAAACTAGCCATTGTGTTACAGTAGTATTTGTCTGAGTAGGATCTGAGTGATCTCATCTCAGGACAGTAAACAAAGTAGCAACCTGGCTATTTATTTAACCACATACAGTTTCATAGAAGACCCCACCTCCTCACTGTACCTCCATACACACACACACACACACACACACACACACACACACACACACACACACACACACACACACACACACACACACACACACACACACACACACACACACACACACACACATGCAAGCACACACATAAAATATCAGTTGGCTTTCGGGAACTTGTGAGGGATTATCAACATCAAAGTCAATAGAAATGTCAGCCTGGCTATCTTTGGAAATGCCAGCAACCCTTTGCATATCCCCACCACACAACCAATACAGACTAGCTACAAAACACACGCACACGCACGCAGAGAGAGGGGTGATTACTGCTGCTCTGGTGAGAGCGTGGCTTTTGATCTCCTAACATATTGGAAAGCACTTAGAGGCGCGCCAGCTGAGAGGCAGAAATAGATGACATCACACACAGACGGGGTCTCCCACCCAGCCCACTGTATCCAGGGGCTTCTCCCCGTGCCAATATCAATTAGATTGACAGGATTATGTAAATCTCCCTCTCAGGTTGGTGGTTACTGTAATTCATATTATCTAACACATGGATACAAGGTAGAATAAAGTGTAACTTAAAAACGTTGCCTTTTCATTTGAAAATCCAATGGACACATGGACAGTTCTTTATGAACAGCAGATTGAATGGCTCACATTTTTTACTATTTTTTTTTAAAACTATTTTTAGATATCCACACTTATAGTAAATACTTGTTTAGAAGCTTCTGATAAGCTATCATAACATTATATCCCATAACAAAAACATCCTATCCTATGAGAGATCATGAAACTGATACCTTTAAGCCTGAATGACTTTGAAGTCCATATTAATTATACCCCCCCCCCATTGTCTTTGTTTACTCCACACTGAAAATGACCTCTAACCTCTGTTGACCTTTGACCCACTCATCTCCCTCTAGGAACTCAGATAGGTAACAGGAAACCAGTGAGAGGTGAGAGGTCACCCCTGCCCCATCTACCTGCTACCTGCCTCTGACCTGCAGCACCACAAGCTGTCAACCTGAACACACCCCATCTCCCCTGTCCATCCCTACCCCCTACCACCTGTGAAATAGGAAACAGTGGAAGCACAAAGAATGAGGTCTTTGTCTAAACCCCTGACCCCAAAGACCCTCTAGGTATCAGGACACAGAGATCCTCCTCCAAGAAACCTGAACTGACTATCTTAATTAAAACAGCAAACTGAATGCAGCAGCATCCTCCTTTCAATCCACCCCTCTTCAAATCCTATAATAATAATATCCCATTCTGAACACCCTGACTGTTATTATCAACTCTATCAGTATGATCAATTCAGCCCAGGATTCACCATGGCAACATGATGTCTACCTACAGTAAACCATCACACTCACCTCTCCAAGAGCTGAAATCATCATATCTACAGTGTGGTGTGTGCGTCTGTAACTCTTGGTCTGTGTGTCTGTGTGTGCTTGTGTGCATGTGGGTGTGTGTGTGTGCGTATGTGCGTGCCTGTGTGTTTGGAACACACCATTGACTCCAGGAAAGTAGGAAACTCAAGGCCTACCAGAAGGACTTTAATATCCCACACAGAAGGCAACTGCAGTGGCCAAAGCTCCTTGGTTTGGTATAAAAAATAAAATGGAGGATGGTAGCATGGGAAAAGGTTTTTTACTGGTGGTGGTCATGGTGGATTCTGACTGAAGCATTTCACATCATTAAAAACTCCCAGCCTCAACATGTGTTTGCTGTAAACGCAGAACAGGGCGTGTTCGTGTCCAACCGCCTAATGATTTCTACTGAGCTGTGATCCAGCGCTGAAACCCATTGGCTTTAGAAGCATGTACTGTATAGCTGAAGGGCCTATTTGGATGCAAGGATGTATTTTTTTGACAGCTTTTGGTATGCCAATGATACAACATTTATTTCTTGAAGAAGTACAGTGAGGGAAAAATGTATTTGATCCCCTGCTGATTTTGTACGTTTGCCCACTGACAAAGAAACGATCAGTCTATAATTTTAATGGTAGGTTTATTTGAACAGTGAGAGACAGAATAACAACAAATAAATCAAGAAAAAAAACGCATGTCAAAAATGTTATAAATTGATTTGCATTTTAATGAGGAAAATAAGTATTTGACCCCTCTGCAAAACATTACTTAGTACTTGGTGGCAAAACCCTTGTTGGCAATCACAGAGGTCAGACGTTTCTTGTAGTTGGCCAGCAGGTTTGCCACCAAGTATACAGGAGGGATTTTGTCCCACTCCTCTTTGCAGAGCTTCTTCAAGTCATTAAGGTTTCGAGCCTGACGTTTGGCAACTCGAACCTTCAGCTCCCTCCACAGATTTTCTATGGGATTAAGGTCTGGAGACTGGCTAGGCCACTCCAGGACCTTAATGTGCTTCTTCTTGAGCCACTCATTTGTTGCCTTGGCCATGTGTTTAGGGTCATTGTCATGCTGGAATACCCATCCACAACCCATTTTCAATGCCCTGGCTGAGGGAAGGAGGTTCTCACCCAAGATTTGATGGTACATGGTCCCGTCCATCGTCCCTTTGATGCGGTGAAGTTGTCCTGTCCCCTTAGCAGACAAACACCCCCAAAGCATAATGTTTCCACCTCCATGTTTGACGGTGGGGGTGGTTTTCTTGGGGTCATAGGCAGCATTCCTCCTCCTCCAAACAAAGCGAGTTGAGTTGATGCCAAAGAGCTCGATTTTGGTCTCATCTGACCACAACACTTTCACCCAGTTCTCCTCTGAATCATTCAGATGTTCATTGGCAAACTTCAGACGGCCCTGTATATGTGCTTTCTTGAGCAGGGGGACCTTGCGGGCGCTGCAGG
Organism: Coregonus clupeaformis; assembly: GCF_020615455.1. Taxonomy (NCBI): domain Eukaryota; kingdom Metazoa; phylum Chordata; class Actinopteri; order Salmoniformes; family Salmonidae; genus Coregonus; species Coregonus clupeaformis. Next base: position 16,265,128 of record NC_059219.1, read on the forward strand.
ATTTCAGTCCTTCACGGCGTAGTGTGTTACCAATTGTTTTCTTGGTGACTATGGTTCCAGCTGCCTTGAGATCATTGACAAGATCCTCCCGTGTAGTTCTGGGCTGATTTGTCACCATTCTCATGATCATTGCAACTCCACGAGGTGAGATCTTGCATGGAGCCCCAGGCCAAGGGAGATTGACAGTACTTTTGTGTTTCTTCCACTTGCGAATAATCGCACCAACTGTTGTCACCTTCTCACCAAGCTGCTTGGCGATGGTCTTGTAGCCCATTCCGGCCTTGTTTAGGTCTACAATCTTGTCCTTGACATCCTTGGAGAGCTCTTTGGTCTTGGCCATGGTGGAGAGTTTGGAATCTGATTGATTGCATCTGTGGACAGGTGTCTTTTATACAGGTAACAAGCTGAGATTAGGAGCACTCCCTTTAAGAGTGTGCTCCTAATCTCAGCTTGTTACTTGTATAAAAGACACCTGGGAGGCAGAAATCTTTCTAATTGAGAGGGGGTCAAATACTTATTTCCCTCATTAAAATGCAAATCAGTTTTTCTGGATTTTTTTTGTTGTTATTCTGTCTCTCACTGTTCAAATAAACCTACCATTAAAATTATAGACAGATTATTTCTTTGTCAGTGGGCAAACGTACAAAATCAGCAGGGGATCAAATGTGTTACTGGCTCTAGGGAGTGTTACTGACTCTAGAGAGTGTTACTGACTCTAGAGAGTGTTATTGGCTCTAGAGAGTGTTACTGACTCTAGAGAGTGTTACTGACTCTAGAGAGTGTTACTGACTCTAGAGAGTGTTATTGGCTCTAGAGAGTGTTACTGACTCTAGAGAGTGTTACTGACTCTAGAGAATGTTATTGGCTCTAGAGAGTGTTACTGACTCTAGAGAGTGTTACTGACTCTAGAGAGTGTTACTGACTCTAGAGAGTGTTACTGGCTCTAGAGAGTGTTACTGACTCTAGAGAGTGTTACTGGCTCTAGAGAGTGTTACTGACTCTAGAGAGTGTTACTGGCTCTAGAGAGTGTTATAGGCTCTAGAGAGTGTTACTGACTCTAGAGAGTGTTACTGGCTCTAGAGAGTGTTATAGGCTCTAGAGAGTGTTACTGACTCTAGAGAGTGTTACTGACTCTAGAGAGTGTTATAGGCTCTAGAGAGTGTTACTGGCTCTAGAGAGTGTTATAGGCTCTAGAGAGTGTTACTGACTCTAGAGAGTGTTACTGACTCTAGAGAGTGTTATAGGCTCTAGAGAGTGTTACTGACTCTAGAGAGTGTTACTGACTCTATAGAGTGTTATATGCTCTAGAGAGTGTTACTGACTCTAGAGTGTTACTAGTTCTAGTTCATACTCTAGAGCAGGGGTGTCAAACTCATTCCATGGAGGGCCTAGTGTCTGCTGGTTTTTGTTTTTTTCCTTTCAATTAAGCCATAGACAACCAGGTGAGGGGAGTTCCTTACTAATCAGTGACCTTAATGCATTAATCAAGTACAAGGGGCAAATCAAATATGCGGCAAACTCATATTTTCAAATGCAAATTACTTTTGTGGCAACATGTTATGGCAAATTTGCAGCTACTTGTGAACTTCTGCCGAACAATTCTGGGAAACTTGTGGCGAACATTCTACTGTTTGCTGCAAATTTGCTGCAAACTCAGCATGAATATACAAATTCATACTGAGTTTTGGTTACTGTGTGTTAACAACATTGAAATGTTGTATATACATAAACCAAATCACATTACTTTAGATGAACTTGCTTTTCACAGAGAAAAATAAACTAAACATACTAAATATACACTGCTCAAAAAAATAAAGGGAACACTTAAACAACACAATGTAACTCCAAGTCAATCACACTTCTGTGAAATCAAACTGTCCACTTAGGAAGCAACACTGATTGACAATAAATGTCACATGCTATTGTGCAAATGGAATAGACAACAGGTGGAAATTATAGGCAATTAGCAAGACAACCCCAATAAAGAAGTGGTTCTGCAGGTGGTGACCACAGACCACTTCTCAGTTCCTATGCTTCCTGGCTGATGTTTTGGTCACTTTTGAATGCTGGCGGTGCTTTCACTCTAGTGGTAGCATGAGACGGAGTCTACAACCCACAAAAGTGGCTCAGGTAGTGCAGCTCATCCAGGATGGCACATCAATGAGAGCTGTGGCAAGAAGGTTTGCTGTGTCTGTCAGCGTAGTATCCAGAGCATGGAGGCGCTACCAGGAGACAGGCCAGTACATCAGGAGACGTGGAGGAGGCCGTAGGAGGGCAACAACCCAGCAGCAGGACCGCTACCTCCGCCTTTGTGCAAGGAGGAGCAGGAGGAGCACTGCCAGAGCCCTGCAAAATGACCTCCAGCAGGCCACAAATGTGCATGTCTCTGCTCAAATGGTCAGAAACAGACTCCATGAGGGTGGTATGAGGGCCTGACGTCCACAGGTGGGGGTTGTGCTTGCAGCCCAACACCATGCAGGACGTTTGGCATTTGCCAGAGAACACCAAGATTGGCAAAATCGCCACTGGCGCCCTGTGCTCTTCACAGATGAAAGCAGGTTCACACTCAGCACATGTGACAGACGTGACAGAGTCTGGAGACGCCGTGGAGAACGTTCTGCTGCCTGCAACATCCTCCAGCATGACCGGTTTGGCGGTGGGTCAGTCATGGTGTGGGGTGGCATTTCTTTGGGGGGCCGCACAGCCCTCCATGTGCTCGCCAGAGGTAGCCTGACTGCCATTAGGTACCGAGATGAGATCCTCAGACCCCTTGTGAGACCATATGCTGGTGCGGTTGGCCCTGGGTTCCACCTAATGCAAGACAATGCTAGACCTCATGTGACTGGAGTGTGTCAGCAGTTCCTGCAAGAGGAAGGCATTGATGCTGAATCCAATTGAGCACATCTGGGACATCATGTCTCGCTCCATCCACCAAAGCCACGTTGCACCACAGACTGTCCAGGAGTTGGCGGATGCTTTAGTCCAGGTCTGGGAGGAGATCCCTCAGGAGACCATCCGCCACCTCATACAGGAGCATGCCCAGGCGTTGTAGGGAGGTCATACAGGCACGTGGAGGCCACACGCACTACTGAGCCTCATTTTGACTTGTTTTAAGGACATTACATCAAAGTTGGATCAGCCTGTAGTGTGGTTTTCCACTTTAATTTTGAGGGTGACTCCAAATCCAGACCTCCATGGGTTGATACATTTTATTTCCATTGATAATTTTTGTGTGATTTTGTTGTCAGCACATTCAACTATATAAAGAAAAAAGTATTTAATAAGATTATTTCATTCATTCAGATCTAGGATGAGTTGTTTAAGTGTTCCCTTTATTTTTTTGAGCAGTGTACAAAACAACTAACTGTAAGTCGCTCTGGATAAGAGCGTCTGCTAAATGACTAACATGTAAATGTAACTACATGAATTCAATGTCTTAACAGATACAAATAAATCCAATACAACTTGAAATCATCAGCATGCTAACGAAGAAAAGAAAAGACTCTGTGGAATGCATGCACTGAAACAATCACAAATCACAAAACAAAATTAGGATACTGAAAACAATTACTGAAAACAGTTTATATGTTGGCATCTTAAAAGATAGACTTAGCGACTAATAGGCAGGTTTGGCTTTGTTAAAATGGGGTCAGCTGTTACAAAGTTGCCTTGCCTTTGTTATGGTTCTCACTGAAACTGCATTCTATATATTTTTCAGCAAGGAAACAATGTTTCTGTCTTGTGTAAATGCTATAGAAACAATGTAGCTAGCATAAACTGGGACTTAGGCCTACTAAATCTACCTTTAAATGTGTGGCCAACTGTTCCTAGAGAGCCACAGTATACAAGATTTTTCTCCAGCCAAGCCACAACACAATCGATTCAAACTAATGAACTAATGTTGATCTTCAATCTAGACTGGGGACTTCATCAGTAGCCCTTTCCTGCAGTTAAATGACCTAGTGGCCTCATGGGTGGAATGTTATTAGTAATACAATTCAGTGTTTCTATGTCAAATGTTTTTGTTATATTTCAGTCTTCTGTGATGTATATAAAGTGTAATGTTGGGATGCAAAATCTTTTAAAAAATTAAGCCCATAACCATGTGTGTGAGATGTATACTTTTGTTTCAAAGTAGATTTGTTTAAGACTACCAAGAAACACTCTGTGTGACCCTGATTGTCAAGGCGTCAGTGTAATGCGGTAGGACGAAGTCAGGCGCAGGACACAGAGCTAATCGAAAAATGTACTTTACTCGTAGGTATCTTAAAGAACATACCTCCACGCAGGGAGGAACAAACCCGCTCACATACGACAACCAAAACATGAACAAACACGCACAACACACAGTGTGAGCCAGAGGGTTAAATAGGGAAGACATAATTACATGATGGGAAACAGGTGAGACCAATACAGACAAAACAAGTAGAACATAGAAACATGGATCGGTAGCAGCTAGTACTCCGGTGATGACGAACGCCGAAGCCTGCCCGAGCAAGGAGGAGGGGCAGCCTCGGCTGAATTCGTGACAGTACCCACTCACCTTGATACGCGGCTCCAGCCCTGTGTGGAACCCGGCCTCGGGGACGGCCAGGAGGACGCGGAGCAGGGCGAGTCGGATGACGACGGTGGAAATCCCTCAACATGGAGGGATCGAGGATGTCCCTCCTGGGGACCCAGCACCGTTCCTCCGGACCATACCCCTCCCACTCCATGAGATACTGCAGGCCCCCCACCCGATGCCTCGAATCCAAGATGGAACGGACCGAGTACGCCGGTGCCCCCTCGATGTCCAGTGGGGGCGGAGGAACCTCCCGTACCTCAGACTCCTGGAGTGGACCAGCTACTACCGGCCTGAGGAGAGACACATGGAACGAGGGGTTAATACGGTAATTAGGAGGAACCTGTAACCTATAACAAACCTCGTTCAATCTCCTCAGGGCTTTAAATGGCCCCACAAACCGCCGACCCAGCTTCCGGCAGGGCAGGTGAAGGGGCAGGTTTCAGGTCGAGAGCCAGACCCGGTCCCCCGGTGCATACACCGGGGCCTCACTGCGGTGGCAGTCGGCGCTCGCCTTTTGTCACCTGATGGCCCACTGCAGGCGTACATGGGCAGTGTTCCAGGTCTCTTCCGAGCGCCGAAACCACTCATCCACTGCCGGAGCCTCGATCTGGCTCTGATGCCAAGGTGCCAGGACCGGCTGATAACCTAACACACACTGAAATGGAGAAAGGTTAGTGGAGGAGTGGCAGAGTGAGTTTTGGGCCATCTCTGCCCAGGGGATAAAACCCGACCACTCCCCCGGCCGGTCCTGGCAATAGGACCGCAGAAACCTACCCACATCCTGGTTAACTCTCTCCACCTGCCCATTACTCTCGGGGTGAAAACCTGAGGTCAGGCTGATCGAGACCCCCAGATGTTCCATAAACGCCCTCCAGACCCTTGAGGTGAACTGGGGACCCCGATCCGATACAATATCCTCAGGTACCCCGTAGTGCCAGAAGACATGTGTAAATAGGGCCTCAGCAGTTTGTAGGGCCATAGGGAGACCTGGCATAGGAATGAGACGGCAGGACTTAGAAAACCGATCGACAATGACCAGGATCGTAGTGTTCCCTTGTGAGGGGGGAAGGTCCGTAACAAAATCCATCGATAGGTGGGACCACGGCCGTTGTGGAACGGGTAGGGGCTGTAATTTCCCTCTGGGCAGGTGTCTAGGTGCCTTACACTGGGCGCACACCGAGCAGGAGGAAACATAAACCCTCACGTCCTTGGCTTAAGTGGGCCACCAGTACTTCCCACTAAGACAGTGCACTGTCCGACCGATGCCAGGATGACCAGAGGCGGGTGACGTGTGAGCCCAATAGATCAATCGATCGCGAACCTCGAGCGGCACGTACATACGACCCTCTGGACACTGGGGGGAGTGGGCTTGGTACGTAACGCCCGCTCGATGTCCGTGTCAACCTCCCACACCACTGGTGCCACCAGACACGACGCCGGAAGTATGGGAGTGGGCTCAATGGACCTCTCCTCTGTGTCATACAGTCGGGACAGGGCGTCTGCCTTAGCGTTCTGGGAACCTGGTCTGTGAGAAAGAGTAAACACAAAACGAGTGAAGAACATGGCCCACCTTGCCTGGCGAGGATTCAATCTCCTCTCCGCCCGGATGTACTCCAGATTGCGGTGGTCAGTCAAAACGAGAAAAGGGTGTTTAGCCCCCTCAAGCCAATGCCTCCACACTTTCAGAGCTTTAACCACAGCTAACAGCTCCCGGTCCCCCACATCATAGTTGCGCTCCACCGGGCTGAGCTTCTTCGAAAAGAAAGCACAGGGGCGGAGCTTTGGTGGCGTATCCGAGCGCTGAGACAGTACAGCTCCTATCCCAGCCTCGGACGCGTCCACCTCAACCTGGAATGCTAAGGAGGGATCCAGATGTGCCAGCACTGGAGCCGAGGTAAACAGGTCCTTCAGGTGACCAAATGCCCTGTCCGCCTCAGCTGACCATTGCAGTCGCACCGGTCCCCCCTTCAGCAAGGAGGTAATGGGAGCCGCTACCTGACCAAAGCCCCGGATAAACCTCCGGTAGTAGTTGGCAAAGCCCAATAATTGCTGCACCTCCTTCACCGTGGTTGGAGTCGGCCAATTACGCACGGCCGAAATGCGGTCAATCTCCATCTCCAGGCGGAATGTTCATGGTGGAAACCTGTTTTGGACTTTCCACCGTAGTTGCCCCTACGGAAACACCTACACACCTCCCCAAGCACTGACTTGACCATCCCTTGAGAGCCCTCTGTTGCCATGAAATAGTGGGGTCATGAGAGGTTAACCAGGGAAGCCCCAACACCACTGGAAACGCAGGAGAATCAATCAGATAGAGACTCATTTTTTCCTCATGACCCTCCTGCGTCTTCATCCACAGTGGAGCTGTGACCTCCCTAATCAGACCTGACCATAAAGGGCGACTATCTAGGGCATGTACAGGGAAGGGCACATCAACAGGCACAATAGGAATCCCTAAACTACGGGAAAACTGACGATCAATAAAGTTCCCAGCTGCGCCTGAATCTACTAGCGCCTTATGCTGGGAATGAGGGGAAAACTCTGGAAATACAACATCTATACACATATGCGCAACAGGGAGCTCTGGGTGAGTCGGGTGCCTACTCACCTGAAACGGTCCACCAGTGCTCTGCCTACTGCCTCGACTCCTTAAAGACCCTCCCCAGCACCGACCAGCAGTGTGTCCTCTGCGGCCACAGTTGGTGCAGGGGACGGACCCTCTACCGGTCTCCCTAAGAGCAGCACCTCCGAGCTCCATAGGGGTAGGGTCGGAGGTGCTGGGGGATGGAATGGACGGCCCCTGATCCGGACGCCCGCGGGTGGCCAACAGGTTATCCAGCCTGATTGACATATCCACCAGTTGGTCCAGGTTAAGGTTGGTGTCCCTGCAGGCCAGTTCCCGACGAACGTCCTCCCTTAGGCTGCACCGGTAGTGGTCGATAAGGGCCCTCTCATTCCATCCTGCGCTGGCAGCCAGAGTCCTAAAGTCCAGTGCAAAACCCTGTGCGCTCCGCTTCCCCTGTCTGAGGTGGAATAGACGTTCGCCCACCGCTCTCCCCTCCGGTGGATGATCGAATACAGCCAGAAAGCGGCGGGTAAACTCCTCATAACGTACAGATGCTGCGTCTATTCCGTCCCACTCGGCGTTGGCCCACTCGAGCGCTTTCCCGGACAGACAGGAGATGAGGGTGGACACGCTCTCGTATCCCGAGGGAGCCGGGTGGATGGTTGCCAGGTATAGCTCTACCTGGAGCAGAAAACCCTGACACCCGGCAGCTGTATCGTCGTATGCCCTCGGGAGCAAGAGCCTAATCCCACTGGACCCAGGTGGTGAAAAGGTGCACAGCGGTGTAGGTGGTGTAGTTGGAGGAGGTATAGGAAAACCTCCTCTCTCCCATCTCTCCATAGTATTCACCACGGGTTCCATTGCGGTGCCGAGAGCCTGGATCATGGTCGCTTGTTGTTGGACGCGTTCCTCCATTGATCCGGCTGACATGGCTGTACCTGCTGACTCCATTATTGGTGCGTCTTTCTGTCAAGGTGTTAGTGTAATGCGGTAGGACGAAGTCAGGCGCAGGACACAGAGCTAATCGAGAAACGTACTTTACTCATAGGTATCTTAAAGAACATACCTCCACGCAGGGAGGAACAAACCCGCTCACATATGACAACCAAAACATGAACACACACGCACAACACACAGTGTGAGCCAGAGGGTTAAATAGGGAAGACATAATTACATGATGGGAAACAGGTGAGACCAATACAGACAAAACAAGTAGAACATAGAAACATGGATCGGTAGCAGCTAGTACTCCGGTGACGACGAACGCCGAAGCCTGCCCGAGCAAGGAGGAGGGGCAGCCTCGGCTGAATTCGTGACACTGATTTAGCCCACTGCAGTAAAAGGTTAAGAGACAGCTGTCTACTAGTTGTCTCTTCTTCCTGACTCAGGTGTATATGGCTTGGGTGGAATAAAAACAACATAAAAAATAGTTATGCCTAATATGGCAATTCATATTATTTTTCCAAAATGAATTATTGTTACCTTACACCTCAAAGCCATGCATGCAAGAAGCCTTGACCTGGTGCACATTACTCTGTCCTCAGTTTGATTGAAGGCCTCAATCTGTCTTTTTGCCTTGTAACTGATTGCTTCTAGAAAGAGAAAAGGAACAACACATGATCAAGATGAGCTAGCTACTAGTTTAAAGCAATGAAAAATCTAATTATTACAAGAATGAATGTATAGGCTACATTTATAAGAATAATACATGCATTTTCTTACATTATCAAGCTTGAAGACGATACACTCATTCATCACACAAAGAACATGTTATGAATGAGTGCACCACAAACATCTTTCCAGGGTGTTGATGCATCCTCCTCCCAATACAGCCTCTTCCAACACCATGGGTAGGGAGAGGGTGTCCATCTGCAAAAGTGAAGTTTTGCTTTGATGTCGTCGGCTCATATTAATCGCTACCTTAGCTGTTGTGCTAGCTAACATGCTACTGAACAGTGACACTAGCATATTACATATATATTGACAGCAAAGTATTCAACAAAAAATATAAGTGTTTAGGGTAATCATTAGTTAACTAGCTAGCTAGCTATCACATTAATTGTGCAAAAATATGATAGCTAATGTTAACTAGCTAGCTAAGTGCTAGCCAGTCAGTGGCGATGACAGACTGAAACTGGTACCAACAAAATGTGTTTCACTATGCCATAAAATATGACACTGCTAAATAGGCATCAATTCAAGTTTATTAGGAAGTTTAATTAATAAGTTAGACACTCACTGGACTACTTTGGTAGGTAGCTATCTAGATAGCTTGTTTCCATTTTCCAACAGATTTTTCTAATCCCCCTGATTGGTCCTCTATGGTTAATGGTCTTGGAACTTGTGTGTTCACCAGAAACGGCTTCTGGTAAACTGTTTGCTACTAGTGGCAATAAATATTGTTGCCACAGGTTTGCCACAGATTCAAATAGAATCTTAAGAGAATTGTTTGACAGAAAAAAAAACTCTGGCAAAATGTTTGCCACTAGTGGCAATAAATATTATTGTTGCCAAAGGTTTGCCGCAGATTCACATTAGCAAACTTCTGGCAACATTTTGTGGCACACTATTTAATTTGCAGCAAATTTACCACAAATTCATTTTTGTAAGGGAGGACAAACATCCCTAAAGCTATTAATGACAGTAGTGGAAGTAGATGGATACTGTTGTTGTGTTATGGCTCAAGAAGATTACATTACATTTACATTTACGTCATTTAGCAGACGCTCTTATCCAGAGCGACGTACAAATTGGTGCATTCACCCTATAGCCAGTTGGATAACCACTTTACAAATCTTTTTTTTGGTGGGGGGGTAGAAGGATTACTTTATCCTATCCCAGGTATTCCTTAAAGAGGTGGGGTTTCAAATGTCTCCGGAAGGTGGTGAGTGACTCCGCTGTCCTGGCGTCGTGAGGGAGCTTGTTCCACCATTGGGGTGCCAGAGCAGCGAACAGTTTTGACTGGGCTGAGTGGGAACTATGCTTCCGCAGAGGAAGGGGAGCCAGCAGGCCAGAGGTGGATGAACGCAATGCCCTCGTTTGGGTGTAGGGACTGATCAGAGCCTGAAGGTACGGAGGTGCCGTTCCCCTCACTGCTCCATAGGCAAGCACCATGGTCTTGTAACGGATGCGAGCTTCAGCTGGAAGCCAGTGGAGTGTGCTGAGGAGGGGGGTGACGTGAGAGAACTTGGGAAGGTTGAACACCAGACGGGCTGCGGCATTCTGGATGAGTTGTAGGGGTTTAATGGCACAGGCAGGGAGCCCAGCCAACAGCGAGTTGCAGTAATCCAGACGGGAGATGACAAGTGCCTGGATTAGGACCTGTGCCGCTTCCTGTGTAAGGCAGGGTCGTACTCTCCGAATGTTGTAGAGCATGAACCTGCAGGATCGGGTCACCACCTTGATGTTAGCGGAGAACGACAGGGTGTTGTCCAGGGTCACGCCAAGGCTCTTCGCACTCTGGGAGGAGGACACAACAGAGTTGTCAACCGTGATGGCGAGATCATGGAACGGGCAGTCCTTCCCCGGGAGGAAGAGCAGCTCCGTCTTGCCAGGGTTCAGCTTGAGGTGGTGATCCGTCATCCATACTGATATGTCTGCCAGACATGCAGAGATGCGATTCGCCACCTGGTTATCAGAAGGGGGAAAGGAGAAGATTAGTTGTGTATCGTCAGCGTAGCAATGATAAGAGAGGCCATGTGAGGATATGACAGAGCCAAGTGACTTGGTGTATAGGGAGAAAATGAGAGGGCCTAGAACTGAGCCCTGGGGGACACCAGTGGTGAGAGCACGTGGTGCGGAGACAGCTTCTCGCCACGCCACTTGGTAGGAGCGACCGGTCAGGTAGGACGCAATCCAGGAGTGAGCCGCGCCGGAGATGCCCAGCTCGGAGAGGGTGGAGAGGAGGATCTGATGGTTCACAGTATCAAAGGCAGCAGACAGGTCTAGAAGGACAAGAGCAGATAAGGCTACATACAGTAATACTGTAATTGCATCAATGCTTAGTCATTTATGTCATGACATTCAGAGTCAATCATTAATTAATTCTCTCACAGATGCTTTCTTATCTGGATGACTTAAATGTCTTAGGGCATGACGCACACGGCATGACAAACAATGCATTTACAGTTATCAAACCAAAACATGCCATTGCACAATGCACTAAACCTTGTCACAGTATTAGCTGACATCTTAGTGCAGTGTAGACATAATTAAAACTGAATGGTATTTAGTGTGATACTGTATGTGAGCACAGATTCTCATATTACACATGGACCATAGGAAACACAATGTGAAGTGTGTGTTTTATTAAGGACTGAATGCACTGTACGTGTCTGTGTGTGTCTTCTTGCGTGCGTGGGTGTGTGTGCGTGCTCAGATTTTGAATCCTCAGATGTTATAAAGGGGTCTCAGATTCATTGTTTCTTTGTCTTCTTTGTTCCTGACCTGTGTTGGTGAGATACACTCTCTCTCTTTCTCTCTCCACACGTGGGGCAGGACCTTTCAGGCTATGACTTATCTCTCACTCTCACTCTCTGATCATGCCTAGAATAATGCCTTGTAATGCTTGTTAATGCTTTGTAACTTAAGCTTATGCCTTGTATGTGAATCCATTCATTTTACAAAGTAATTAAATACACTTGTATTTAGAATTCCATTCTCAGACATTTCTTGATTGCCTATTACTCTAACTCAAGATCCCAGAAATGTTCCATATGCACAAAAAGTGTATTTATCTTACATTTTGTGCACAAGTTTGCTTATGTCCCTGTTAGTGAGCATTTCTGCTTTGCCAAGATAATCCATCCACCTGACAGGTGTGGCATATCAAGAAGCTGATTAAACAGCATGATCATTACACAGGTGCACCTTGTGCTGGTGACAATAAAAGGCCACTCTAAAATGTGCAGTTTTGTCACACAACACAATGCCACAGATGTCTGAAGTGTTGAGGGAGCATGCAATTAGCATGCTGACTGCAGAAATGTCCACCAGAGCTGTTGCCAGAGAATTGAATGTTTATTTCTCTACCAGAAGCCGCCTCCAATGTTGTTTTAGAGAACTTGACAGTACGTCCAACCGGCCTCACAACCACAGACCACATGTATGGCGTCGTATGTGTGTGTCTTTAAGAGATGTACAACGTGAGATAAAAAGACAGATACTGGTGGACAAGGAGGCATACAAGCAAAGGGTGGAGAGGACCCTCTCCTCAGGAAACGCAAGGGTGGCCTGGCAAGGGATTAAATCCATGGCTAGTGCCCCCCATATAGGCAGGGGAAAAACCAGTGCTGACCTTGGGGGATATGAGGGCCAGAACATGGCTAATGAACTGAATGTTTTCTTCTCAAGATTTGAATCAGACAACTTCGTGTCGGAGGTAAAACAAATGAAAGCATCATTACAAATGTTTGAGAGAGTTGTTGTTCAACAGTCTGATGTTCTAAAGTTGTTCAGGGGATGTAACACATACAAAAGCCCAGGCCCAGACAAAATAAGTGGGCATGTGTTAAAGCACTGTGCTGAACAACTGGCTGGTGTTTTTACAGACATTTTCCAATCTTCACTCAACCAGCAACACGTTCCAGTATTGTGGAAAAAATCAATAATTATACCAATTCCTAAAGTATCAAATCCCTCTGTGCTGAATGACTATCGCCCTGTCGCTTTGACATCCTTAGTTATGAAATGCCTTGAGAAAATTGTGAAAAGTCATATTCTCAGTGTCACCCAGAAGCTCCTCGACCCATTTCAGTTTGCCTATCAGACCAGCAGAGGAGTTGATGATGCCATTCTTACCCTCCTTAACATGGTCTATAGACATCTAGAAGGTGCCAAATCTCATGTCAGGGTTCTGTTTGTTGACTTTTCTTCTGCCTTCAACACAATCCAGCCTTACATTCTGGCACAGAGACTCATTCGGGACTTTTCCTTAGATGGGGGCTGGTTTTGTGGCTGTTGGACTTCCTGAGCCAACGCTCACAGCGAGTCAAAATAGGTCCCCATGTGTCGGATATACGCAATACCAACACAGGCTCTCCTCAGGGATGTGTTTTGTCCCCACTTCTGTACATCTTGTACACTAATAGTTGTACTAGTTCCCATACTGACAGACACCTCGTTAAGTTCGCTGATGACACTGCCTTGATCAGCCTGTTGCATGATGACGAGGAACATCATGGCCCGGTCCTAGATGACTTTGTAGAGTGGTGTGAGGAATCACACTTGGTCCTCAATACTAACAAGACCAAAGAGATGTGCATAGACTTCAGGAAGCGTACAACACCTACCTCTGCAACATCTATCAGAGGCCAGAATATAGAAATTGTAGAGGAATATAAATATCTGGGTGTCTTTTTGGACAGTAAGCTTCAGTGGAGTAAATGTACAGACCAGATCTACAAAAAGAGCCAACAGAGACTGTACTTTCTAAAAAAGTTGGGTTCTTTTAATATAGACTGTACTATATTGACTCTGTTTTACAAATCCTTTATTGAGAGTATTTTAACTTTTTGTATTGTTTGTTGGTTTGGCAATGCCACTGTCAGTCAGAGAAACATGCTGAGAAGGATTATTACCACAGCAAGTAAGGTACTTGGAGTCAAACAGACAGGCCTGGATGAGATCTTTAAGGTCAGGGCCCTCCGTAAGGCTCACAAAATCATTTTAGACCCAAGTCACCCCTGTACCTGGACTTTGAATTACTCCCCTCTGGGCGTAGGTATAGGGCACCCCTCAGCAGGAAAAATAGAACGAGACAATCATTTGTGCCAGGTGTGATATCCCTCTTAAATAGCTCGGGCAAATGTTCCCATTGACCCCGTAAGGCCAGCAGGCTAGTCTTTGTTTTAAATGTTTTAAATGTTTTATTTCTTATTTCTTACTTTTATTGGTGCGTGACTGTTATTGAAAGTTGTATTGTCATTCTTGTTTTGTATTTAACGCCACTTTAAATGTGTACATGACACTGCAACAAAATTTCCCCATGGGGACAATAAAGTAAGTAAGTAAGTAAGTATGGGCGAGCGGTTTGCTGATGTCAACGTTGTGAACAGAGGTCCCCATTGTGGCAGTGGGGTTATGGTATGGGCAGACATAAGCTACGGACAACGAACACAATTACATTTTATCGATGGCAATTTGAATGCATTGTTGTGCCATTCATCCGCCGCCATCACCTCATGTTGCATGATAATGCACGGCCCATGTCGCAAGGATTTGTAAACACATTCCTGGAAGCTGAAAATGTCCCAGTTCTTCCATGGCCTGTATACTCATCAGACATGTCACCCATTGAGCATGTTTGGGATGTTCTGGATCGACGTATACGACAGCGTGTTCCAGTTCCCGCCAATATCCAGCAACTTCACACAGCCATTGAAGAGGAGTGGGACAACATTCCACAGGCCACAATCAACAGCCTGATCAACTCTATGCGAAGGCAAATGGTGGTCACACCAGAAACTAAATGTATTTTAATCCACACCCCTACCTTTTTTAAAAAAGGTATCTGTGACCAACAGATGCATATCTGTATTCCCAGTCATGTGAAATCCATAGATAAGAGCCTAATGAATTTATTTAAATTGACTGATTTCCTTGAATATGAATTGTAACTCAGTAAAACCCTTGAAATTGTTGCATACTGCATTTATATTTTTTATCAGTACATAAAATAATAAATGATTAATATTACCCCACTACACTATATATAAACAATACCCAGAGTGCAAGGCAAAGGAAGCACATGGAGCGTACAGGTAAAGCAATCCAGACCAACGCACTCCAAGGTTCTCTTTGAAAGCCTAATAGAGATGAATTCATTCCACAAGTCTTTGTATGCTCGTCTGCAACCTCCCGCTCCAGTTTTCTCAATGATTACGAGGGTTTGGAGTTCTCTCAGAGTTGATATTTCAGGGCCGCAAATAACCGAACAGGGTGTTTTCCCCATAATACAATATGTTCCCTCCTCTTCATGCTGTTGATAGCTCTAGCTGCACATTAGCGAGCTGTCCCTCCAGCCCTCAGCTGTGACAGGTCATCATTAGAGGCACACAGCACCTGAGGACGTACAGGAGAGGGTTTGACAGCTGCTCTGTCTGCCGGCTGGGGAGAGTGTGTAGTTTCCAACAGGTTTTTTCTTCCTCCTCTTTATGATTGTGATTGTTGCTTCACACATACACAGCCCCCTCTTAATGTTCAGAATCAGAGACAGCTGTGACTTTAAACTGAAGAGTTCATTGTTTAAGAGAGAGAGAGAGAGAGAGAGAGAGAGAGAGAGCATGGCATCCTGCCATCGGTCACAGCTCTGCATTCCTCTGCTCTCAAAACACAGTCAACCAACCAGCTCCCTCCCTCAGGGGCCCTGTGAGAATGTGTGTGAGTGTGTGTGTCGAGAAACCACTGGTGGCTAATTACAGCTCTCTCTCATCACCAATAAAACCAGCACGAGAGCTCCAGAGTTCACAACCATGGTCGTGTGTGTGGGTGTGTGTGGGGACAGGGACCATTACTGCGGCATGATGTGCTAATGTCTTCAATGGCCGTTGCTTAATCCACCACCTCGTTATTCACCATAGAGACGACATTTTGCTATTTGTTGAACATTAAAACAGTTAGCGAGAGAGAGAGAGAGAGAGAGAGAGAGAGAGAGAGAGAGAGAGAGAGAGAGAGAGAGAGAGAGAGAGAGAGAGAGAGAGAGAGAGAGAGAGAGAGAGAGAGAGATAGAGAGAAAACATTCTCAGGAGGAGACAGGAGTAAACCTCTGGACCAGACTCACAGTCCAAAGGTACCTAGTGTAAATCATGCATGTGCAAACTCAGCACTTCTGATTATTTGGGTAACATTTTACCTGCTGAGTGTCATTCCAAAGTAATCCAAGTTTCTGCAAAGGGCATACACTACAGTAGCAATGGCCTACAGCTGCTAACAGCACTATAACACATAGAGTCTTTCCTGGAAAGAGATCTTTAAACCTCAGGGCACATATATATCACATCACATGAGCAGGCCAAGTGCAGGGCCAGGGTCATTTTACAAGTGGATAATGAGCAGATATAGACCTGGCAGAGAATAGTCCAGATTTCCTCTCTCTTCTTTTATAAATCTAAACTAATCAAGATATAGGGTTTTTTATTGGCTTCCTGAGTGGAGTGACTGCAGAGCTTTGGTCTGGCCTAGATCTGCCACTGTGTGTGTGTGTGTTTGTGTGTGTGTGTGTGTGTGTGTGTGACCTGAGTTTCAGGTTTCCCCTCACTGGATGAATGATTGAGCTTCCTGTCATTGTGAAGGCTGCCCCGAAGGCCTATGGCCTAGCATCCTACCCTGGCCTGGATGAAAACACACATTCACACTCCTGGAGGACCCAGGGGTCCTTTTTAGTTTCCATTTTAGTTTCGTCAGACCACAAAACATTTTGCCACATGGCTACAGAATCTCTCAACAATTTTTTTTGCATGCTTCAAACGAGATTCAAGGTGGGCTTTCTTGAGTAATGGCTTCCTTCTTGCCTCCCTACCATACATGCCAGATTTGTGGAGTGCTTTGGATATTGTTGTCACATGTTCACAAAGCCTGTAGCTCTTTGAAAGTTGCCATTGGACACTTGGTAGCCTCTCTGATCAGTCTCCTACTTGCTCGGTCATCCAGTTTGGAGGGATGGCCTGATCCAGGCAGGGTCTTGATGGTGCCATACACCTTCCACTGCTTAATAATCGTCTTGACCATGCTCCAAGGGATATTCAAGGCCTCTGCTGAATTTATCCTGAAATCAAGTGAATCACTACAATTTAACACAGGTGGAGGCCAATTAACTTGGTGTGTGATTTTGAAGGTGATTGGTTATAAATGAGATAATTTAGGACTGCTATTACAAGGGGGGTGGACACTTATCCAACCAAGCTATTTCAGTAAAAAAAAAAAAAAAAAAGTTGGAAGTTGTGTGGTAGGATGTGTAGATCAATGGGAAAAAACTATTTTAATGCATTTTAATTCCAGGCTATAAGGCAACAAATGGTGAACATTTTGAAAGGAGGTGTAGACTTTCTATAGGCACTGTATGTATATACAGTGGGGAAAAAAAGTATTTAGTCAGCTACCAATTGTGCAAGTTCTCCCACTTAAAAAGATGAGAGAGGCCTGTAATGTTCATCATAGGTACACGTCAACTATGACAGACAAAATGAGAAAAATACATCCAGAAAATCACATTGTAGGATTTTTAATGAATTTATTTGCAAATTATGGTGGAAAATAAGTATTTGGTCAATAACAAAAGTTTCTCAATACTTTGTTATATACCCTTTGTTGGCAATGACACAGGTCAAACGTTTTCTGTAAGTCTTCACAAGGTTTTCACACACTGTTGCTGGTATTTTGGCCCATTCCTCCATGCAGATCTCCTCTAGAGCAGTGATGTTTTGGGGCTGTCGCTGGCCAACACAGACTTTCAACTCCCTCCAAAGATTTTCTATGGGGTTGAGATCTGGAGACTGGCTAGGCCACTCCAGGACCTTGAAATGCTTCTTACGAAGCCACTCCTTCGTTGCCCGGGCGCTGTGTTTGGGATCATTGTCATGCTGAAAGACCCAGCCATGTTTCATCTTCAATGCCCTTGCTGATGGAAGGAGGTTTTCACTCAAAATCTCACGATACATGGCTCCATTAATTCTTTCCTTTACACGGATCAGTCGTCTTGGTCCCTTTGCAGAAAAACAGCCCCAAAGCATGATGTTTCCACCCCCATGCTTCACAGTAGGTATGGTGTTCTTTGGATGCAACTCAGCATTCTTTGTCCTCAAAACACGACGAGTTGAGGTTTTACCAAAAAGTTATATTTTGGTTTCATCTGACCATATGACATTCTCCCAATCCTCTTCTGGATCATCCAAATGCACTCTAGCAAACTTCAGACGGGCCTGGACATGTACTGGCTTAAGCAGGGGGACACGTCTGGCACTGCAGGATTTGAGTCCCTGGCGGCATAGTGTGTTACTGATGGTAGGCTTTGTTACTTTGGTCCCAGCTCTCTGCAGGTCATTCACTAGGTCCCCCCCGTGTGGTTCTGGGATTTTTGCTCACCGTTCTTGTGATCATTTTGACCCCACGGGGTGAGATCTTGCGTGGAGCCCCAGATCGAGGGAGATTATCAGTGGTCTTGTATGTCTTCCATTTCCTAATAATTGCTCCCACAGTTGATTTCTTCAAACCAAGCTGCTTACCTATTGCAGATTCAGTCTTCCCAACCTGGTGCAGGTCTACAATTTTGTTTCTGGTGTCCTTTGACAGCTCTTTGGTCTTGGCCATAGTGGAGTTTGGAGTGTGACTGTTTGAGGTTGTGGACAGGTGTCTTTTATACTGATAACAAGTTCAAACAGGTGCCATTAATACAGGTAACGAGTGGAGGACAGAGGAGCCTCTTAAAGAAGAAGTTACAGGTCTGTGAGAGCCAGAAATCTTGCTTGTTTGTAGGTGACCAAATACTTATTTTCCACCATAATTTGCAAATAAATTCATAATAAATCCTACAATGTGATTTTCTGGATTAATTTTTTTCAATTTGTCTGTCATATTTGACGTGTACCTATTATGAAAATTACAGGCCTCTCTCATCTTTTTAAGTGGGAGAACTTGCACAATTGGTGGCTGACTAAATACTTTTTTCCCCCACTGTATATCCAATGTGTGTATGTGCGTAACACCTAACACTTGTTACAGCATTTGTGCATGTGTAGCTACTAGTCCTATGAAGTATGGTAATTACGGTCGAATTACAGTAGAAGTCTATCAATGCAATCTAACAGTGTCTCAGGAAAAGTGTCTCTATAAAACAGCGGTGTCAAACTCATCTTGCCCCGGGGATGCATTCAGTCTTCAATGAGGTCGGGAGGGCTGCATTAAAAATGTGTTGTATTTCCTCGCCGTCAAAATGTGCAAAAATCTTTTCTCTATCCATCGTTTTTGGAATTTTTCGATGCTCCCTGACTGTCTAGCTTTCATTTCGGTGAATATTTGCGAGCTGGACACAGTCAAGAAACTGTATGAATACAGGTCCATTATAATTTCTACACAGTTTTGATTAGAAGTCAAATATATATATACAAGAGCATTAGTGAGGTCTGGCACTGATGTTGGGCGATTAGGCCTGGCTCGCAGTCGGCGTTCCAATTCATCCCAAAGGTGTTCGATAGAGTTGAGGTCAGGGCTCTGTGCAGGCCAGTCAAGTTCTAGTCAAGTTCTTCCACACCGATCTTGACAAACCATTTCTGTATGGACCTCGCTTTGTGCACGAGGGCAATGTCATGCTGAAACAGTAAAGGGCGTTCCCCAAACTGTTGCCACAAAGTTGGAAACAAAGAATCGTAAAGAATGTCATTGTATGCTGTAGCGTTAAGATTTCCCTTCACTGGAACTAAGGGGCCTAGCCCGAAACATGAAAAACAGCCCCAGACCATTATTCCTCCTCCACCAAACTTTACAGTTGGCAATATGCATTGAGGCAGGTAGGGTTCTCCTGGCATCTGCCAAACCCAGATTTGTCCGTCGGACTGCTAGATGGTGAAGTGTGATTCATCCCTCCAGAGAACGCGTTTCCACTGTGTTGTGTCAGCTTCCTGCTTCCCCTGTTTGTCTCCTGGCCTCTAGAGGTCAGCTGTGTTCCCCTTTTGCCTTAGTTTTTCCTCATGTGTCCTAATTAGCTTATCTATGTCACCTGTGCCTTGTTTCCCCTTGAGTATTTTAGCTGTGTGTTTTCCCCTTGTTTCTCACTTGGTTATTGCGTCCTGACTGTGTGTCTCCTGCTTTGTCTCACCGTGTCTGTCCTAGTAAGTTGTTGAAGTTATCTTTAGTTTGTTTTTCTCCCCTCGTGGAGTTGTTTTGTTTTGCCTCCTGTTTTGGAATATTAAATCTACTTGCCTGGAGTATTGCCTTGGGTGTTTCATTTGGGTCCTACAACATTTCCTCTGTGACTAAGGGGTAGTACCCCCAGCTCTACACATCTGAGACCGGAGTTCTAACCCGGCTTGTGACAGAATAACCAAGTCCATCATGGACCCAGAAACACTCAGTTCCCAGGACCTGTTGGCGGTGATCATTCGACATGAGGCTTCTTTCCAGCGCCATGAAGCCGTTCTCAGCCGACAAGAGGAGCTGATGGCTAGACATTCTCAACTCCTGGCCGAAATGATGAGTTCCCTTCACCAGCTCTTTGAACGCCTCCTTGGTTCTCCCC
This sequence comes from Coregonus clupeaformis, assembly GCF_020615455.1. NCBI lineage: Eukaryota > Metazoa > Chordata > Actinopteri > Salmoniformes > Salmonidae > Coregonus > Coregonus clupeaformis. The sequence continues at coordinate 16,285,486 of NC_059219.1, forward strand.
CCTTCCCCCGGTCACCTCCCAGTGACGACAGGCCTTCTCGGTTGGCGGAGCCCCCGACTACCACCTCCCAAGCCCTTTTCTGGGGATCCAAGCTCTTGTCAGGGTTTCCTCACCCAATGCTCCCTCACCTTCGAGCTCCAACCCTCAAGTTTTCCCACAGACCGTTCCAAGATTGCCTACCTCATTACCCTTCTTTCAGACAAGGCGCTCGCCTGGGCCTCTGCGGTGTGGCAGTCCCAGGAGGCCTGTTGTGACTCCCACGCTGCATTTGTAGAAGAATTCAAGCGGGTGTTCGATCATCCTGTCAGTGGGCGGGAGGCTTCCAAGCGCCTACTGTCTCTCCGTCAGGGCCCCCGAAGCACGGCAGATTTTGCCATTGAGTTCCGAACCATAGCAGCAAGGAGCGGATGGAATGATGAAGCGCTGAGGGTCTGCTTTCAGGGAGGGTTATCTGAGCCCCTTCAAGATGAGTTAGCCACCCGTGAACCAGCTGAAGATCTCGAGTCCCTCATAGCCTTGGCCATCCGCCTGGACAATCGTCTAAGAGAGCGGAGAACGGCTCGCCGTCAGGTGTCTCAGTCCCAAGTTCCTCTGAGCAGCTCTGTTTCTCCTGTTTGGACTCCGTCATTCAGAGCTGCCCCGGCTCCTGAACTGCCCCAAGATTCCCCGGAGAGCATGCAGTTAGGCCGTTCCAGGCTTTCTTCCAACGAAAGGGAACGTCGCATGAGGGGAGCGTCGGTGCCTCTACTGCGGGGTTGCCGGCCACTTCCGCTCCACTTGCCCCGAGCTTCGGGAAACGCCTGTCCCCGCCCAGCTACAGGAGGGTTGTGATGGGGAAAATTAGAGCTCCTCCTACTAACGCGGTCCTAGCTATTCCAGCCACTCTGTCCTGGGAGGGCCACCAGCATCGGGTCCAGGCTATGATCGATTCCGGTGCCGCAGGTGATTTTATGGATGTAACCTTGGCTAAGGAACTTAAGATCCCTACCCAACTACTTCCTCAACCCCAGGCAGTTACAGCCTTAGATGGCCGACCTCTGGAACCAGGAAAAGTTACTGAGGCGACTCAGTCCCTGCGACTTACCATCTCTCAACACCAGCAGGAGGAGACCTTCTATCTCATTGACTCTCCCGAGTATCCTATTATCCTGGGTCACCCTTGGCTATGCAGACATAATCCCCAGATCGACTGGCCTACTGGCACCATTCTTAGCTGGGGTCCCACTTGCCAACTCACCTGCATGCTTCAGAGTTCCTCAGCCCCTAGTACCCAGTTTCAAGAGTCTGTTGACGTCTCCCGAGTCCCCAGTGTTTACCATCGGTTCAAAACAGTGTTCAGCAAGGCCCGGGCTACTGCCTTACCGCCTCATCGCACTTATGACTGTGCCATTGATCTACTCCCTGGGTGCTGCCCTCCTAGAGGTCGGATCTTTTCCTTGTCCTCCCCGAGCACGCAGCTATGGACACTTACATTAAGGAGTCCTTGGCAGCCGGCCTCATCTATGCCTCTACTTCCCCGGCTGGGGCGGGCTTCTTTTGTTGAAAAGAAAGACGGGGGTCTGAGGCCTTGTATTGATTACCGGGGACTCAACAAGATCACGGTTCGGAATCGATACCCTCTTCCTCTCATGGCCACTGCTTTTGAGCTGCTTCAAGGGGCTTCCATTTTTACTAAGCTGGATCTCCGCAATGCTTACCATCTCGTGCGGATCCGGCCAGGAGACGAATGGAAGACGGCGTTCAACACGCCCACGGGACACTATGAATATCGGGTGATGCCGTTCGGGCTCACCAATGCCCCCGCAGTATTCCAAGCCCTGATTAATGATGTTCTCCGGGATATGCTTAATCTGTTCGTCTTCGTGTACCTGGACGATATCCTCATCTTCTCGAGGTCACTGAAGGAGCATGAGGGGCATGTTAGCCGGGTTCTCCAGAGGCTCCTTGACAATCACCTCTACGTTAAGCCTGAGAAGTGTGAATTTCATGTTTCTCAGACTCAGTTTCTCGGGTTTATTGTCACTCCCGGGCACCTAGAGATGGATCCCAAGAAGGTCAAGGCGGTCCACGATTGGCCCACACCTGCCACGGTCAAGGAGGTTCAACGGTTCATTGGCTTTTCTAACTTCTATCGGAAGTTCATCAAGAATTTCAGCTCGGTGGTAGCCCCCTTGACGACGCTTACCAAGGGAGGAGGGACCAAGATTCACTGGGGTCCGGAAGCAGCAGGGGCCTTCGAGGATCTCAAGCGCCGCTTCACTTCTGCTCCGATTCTGGTGACCCCTGACCCAGAGAGACCTTTCGTGGTGGAGGTGGACGCCTCAGAGGTGGGGGGTGGGAGCCGTCCTGTCACAGAGGGGTGCGGATGGGAGATTACACCCTTGTGCCTTCATGTCTCGCCGCCTGTCTGAGGCCGAGCGCAACTACCACGTGGGGGATCTAGAGTTGCTTGCGGTTAAACTGGCCTTGGAAGAGTGGCGCCATTGGCTTGAGGGGGCTCAGCACCCTTTCCAGGTTCTCACAGACCACAAGAACCTGGAATATCTCCAACAGGCTAAGCGGATGAACCCTCGGCAAGCACGATGGTCCCTTTTCTTTAATCGATTCCAGTTCATCCTGACTTACCGACCTGGCACCAAGAACGTCAAGCCGGATGCTCTGTCTCGAGTCTATTCTCCCGAGGTACAAGAGAAGCCCTTGGCATCGATTATTCCGAGGTCTAGGATCGTCGCACCTCTTCAGTGGGAACTAGAAAGAGGGGTACGAGAAGCTCTTGCCCATGAGCCCGATCCAGGCGGTGGTCCTGCCGGTCGCCTGTACGTTCCTCTCTCGGTTCGGGCCCGCGTCTTGCAGTGGGGTCATGAGTCGCCCTTGACATGCCATCCTGGCAGTGCTCGCACACTGGAGTTCCTCCGACGGCGGTTTTGGTGGCCGTCCATCAAGAAGGACGTGCAGGTCTACGTTGAGGCCTGCCCTGTGTGCAACCAGGGAAAGTCGACACGCCAGCGACCCCAGGGACTGCTCCATCCCTTACCTGTTCCTCGAAGGCCATGGTCACACCTTTCGCTGGACTTTGTTACGGGACTTCCTCTATCCCAGGGCAACACCGTCATCCTTGTGGTGGTAGACCGTTTCTCTAAGGCTGCCCGGTTTATTCCCCTGCCCAAGCTGCCCTCGGCTAAGGAGACTGCTGAGCTCCTCATGAACCATGTCTTCCGGATATTTGGCATTCCCCTGGACGTGGTCTCTGACCGAGGTCCCCAATTCTCGTCCCGGTTTTGGGGGGCCTTCTGCAGGCTTATTGGGGCCACAGCCAGCCTATCGTCAGGATTCCATCCAGAGTCTAATGGCCAAACGGAACGGATTAATCAGGATCTGGAGACCACCCTGCGGTGTATGGCGGCCAGTAATCCCACGTCTTGGGCCACCTATATCATTTGGGCTGAATATGCCCACAACACCCTCCAGTCCTCAGCCACCGGATTGTCCCCCTTCGAATGCGAGTTCGGTTACAACCCTCCTTTGTTTCCAGAGGAAGAGGCGCAAGTTGGTGTTCCCTCGGCCCAGCGCTTTGTCCAACGCTGTAGGCGGACCTGGAAGAAGGCCAGGTGTACCCTCCTTCGGACCTCCCAGAGATACCAAAGTCAGGCTAATCGCCACCGCCGGACGGCCCCTAGTTTCCGAGCTGGTCAGAGAGTTTGGTTGGCCACTAAGAACTTGCCCCTCCGGGTCGAATCCAAGAAGCTTTCCCAGAGATACATCGGCCCTTTCCGCATTTCTAGAAAGGTTAACCCTGTGTCGTATCGTTTAGTTCTGCCTCGCTCCCTTAGAGTTAACCCCACTTTCCATGTTTCACTCCTTAAACCTGTCTTGTCTTCTCCTTTTGCCCCCCCACAGACCCCCGCCACCTCCCAGGATCATAGACGGCCAGCCAGCCTACACAGTCCGCCGGATACTGGACTCCCGGAGGGTCCAGAACTCTCTGCAGTATCTGGTGGACTGGGAGGGCTACGGGCCAGAGGAGCGCTCCTGGGTTCCAGCCAGGGACATCCTGGACCCAGGGTTGATCCGAGATTTTCGCACCCTGGGGCCAGGGTGTTCTGGAAGGAACGTCAGGAGTCGTTCCTAGAGGAGGGGGGTCCTGTCAGCTTCCTGCTTCCCCTGTTTGTCTCCTGGCCTCTAGAGGTCAGCTGTGTTCCCCCTTTTGCCTTAGTTTTTCCTCATGTGTCCTAATTAGCTTATCTATGTCACCTGTGCCTTGTTTCCCCTTGAGTATTTTAGCTGTGTGTTTTCCCCTTGTTTCTCACTTGGTTATTGCGTCCTGACTGTGTGTCTCCTGCTTTGTCTCACCGTGTCTGTCCTAGTAAGTTGTTGAAGTTATCTTTAGTTTGTTTTTCTCCCCTCGTGGAGTTGTTTTGTTTTGCCTCCTGTTTTGGAATATTAAATCTACTTGCCTGGAGTATTGCCTTGGGTGTTTCATTTGGGTCCTACAACATTTCCTCTGTGACTAAGGGGTAGTACCCCCAGCTCTACACATCTGAGACCGGAGTTCTAACCCGGCTTGTGACAGTGTTGTGTTCAGTAATATCAAATCAAATCAAATCAAATGTTATTTGTCACATGCGCCGAATACAACAGGTGTAGACCTTACAGTGAAATGCTTACTTACAAACCTTAACCAAAAATGCAGTTTTAAGAAAGAATACCCTAAAAAAATATATAAAAAAATAACTAAAGAGCAGCAATAAAATAACAATAGTAAAATAACAGTAGCGAGGCTATATACAGGGGGTACCGGCACAGAGTCGATGTGCGGGGGCACCGGTTAGTCGAGGTAATTGAGGTAATATTTACATATAGGTAGAGTTATTAAAGTGACTATGCATAGATAATAAACAGAGAGTAGCAGCAGCGTAAAAGAGGGGGGTGGATGAGTGAGTTTTGAACAAGTTGTTAACATGTTGATCTGAAGTAAAGCCATTCAGTTTAATTGCACAACAAGCCTCCGTGCATTTGTAACACACTGCTCCAGAGTCCAATGGCGGCGAGATTTACACCACTCCAGCCGACACTTGGCATTGCGCATGGTGATCTTAGGCTTGTGTGCGGCTTCTCGGCCATGGAAACCCATTTCATGAAGCTCCCGACGAACAGATCTTGTGCTGACATTGCTTCCAGGGGCAGTTTGGAACTCGGTAGTGTGTTGCAACTGAGGACGGACGATTCTTACGCCTTACGCGCTTCAGCACTCTGCGGTCCTGTTCTGTGAGCTTGTGTGGCCTACCACTTCGTGGCTGAGCCGTTGTTGCTCCTAGACGTTTCCACTTCACAATAACAACACTTACAGTTGACCGGGGCAGTTCTAGCAGGGCAGAAATGTGATGACCTGACTTGTTGGAAAGGTGGCATCCTATGATGGTGTCACATTGAAAGTCACTGAGCTATTCAGTAAGGCTAATGTGTGTCTATGGAGATTGCATGGCTGTGTGCTCGATTTTATACACCTGTCAGCAATGGGTTTGACTGAAATAGCTCAATCCACTAATTTGAAGGGGTGTCCACATTCTTTTGTATATTGTGTATATCACTGAGTGGACAAAACATTAAGAACACCTGCTCTTTCCATGACATAGACTGACCAGGTGAATCCAGGTGAAAGCTATGATCGCTTATTGATGTTACTTGTTAAATCCACTTCAGTCAGTGTATATGAAGTGGAGGAGACAGGTTAAAGAAGGATTTTTAAGCCTTGAGACAATTGAGACATGGATTGTGTATGTGTACCATTCAGAGGGTGACAAAACATGTAAGTGCCTTTGAAGAGGGTACGGTAGTAGGGGCCAGGTGCACCGGTTTGCGTCAAGAACGCTGCTGGGGGGGAGGTGCAACTCAATATTAGGAAGGTGTTCCTATTGTTTGGTATACTCTGTGCATATATGTATATTTGTATTATTATTATTTTACTCAGAACCACACACGGGCCAGATTGGACCCCCACCCCTGCTATAAAATGAAAGCGGGAAAAGAAACGACATAGCAGACCAAGGATGAGCTTGCAGTTTACAGTTTCCATTACATCCTAGAGCCTCTAGCAGCAGTGTATATTTTATCACAACACTCAACGAGGAAAGGTTTTTTCATTTGAGACTTTTCTTCTCTTTTCTGGAGGCATATGTAGGTCTGGTGTTGGGCCAGGCAAGCTGGCTGGTCGGTTTCCTCTTGTCTTTTTTCCACTGCTTGCTGGGCTGCTGGGTTTCTCTCCACCAGAGGTAATGATGGCCTAATTTCTGGCTGAGATTCGGAGAGGAACAGGAAATTCTATAGCCCTCCTCAGAGCAGCGGTTACATTACAGGGACACACCACTAATATAGACTGGTGCCGGCCTGGGAGTCTGTCTCCTTCTCCCTCCCTCTAACACTGCTTCCCTTCTCTAAATCTCTTTTTCTGTCGCTCTCTCTCTTTCCTTCAATCTCACTCTCTCTACTCCCCCGTCTCTCTCTCTTTCCTTCAATCTCACTCTCTCTACTCCCCCGTCTCTCTCTCTTTCTCTCTCTCGCTCTTTCTCTCTTTCCATCATAATCACTCTCTCTCTGTCTTGCCCTCTTTCTAGCTCTCTCTACTCTCTTTCTCTCTCTGTCTCTCTGTCTACCCAGTCTCTCTTTCTCTCTGACCATCACAGAAAGGTTCTGAAACATTATAGGGCTGCCCACAGTTTTTCATCGATGCACATAGTCAGCACAAAGATACTACAATGTACTATTATAATCATTTAATTTCCTTAACTACCCCATTATATGTTTACATAGAAATCAAGGGATAACTACTAATTTTAACATGATTACTTGACCTTATTTGTCAAAACTGCTCCATTTAAATCTGGACAGTCAAACTGCAGAAACTAGGCTTGAGTTGCCAACAAGACTCTGGCAAAGGCTCTAGCGAGGCCTCCCCAGAATGTTAACACGCTTCAGGAGCACATTATCCATCTCCCCTACATCCTTCCAATCCTTCCTGCTTAGCCCGGCCAAAACTGATATTAGAAAGATAAAGTATTTTGAAGGGGGTCTGGCTTGGTCCTCCATTGAGGCTGGCACACTTGGTGGTGTTAAATCACAGAGTTTGACAGGTCTAGTCTGCAGCTGACAGACATGGGAGGGATGGTAAACCACACTGAAGACACATTACCACCCCTGCCAATACAAATCCAATACAGGCCTGCCTTACCACCCCTGAACACATGCATGATGCACACACGTAGAAACACATGCCTGCATGCAAGAACGCTCACGCACACACACACACACGCACAAATACACTGATCCTGGATCAGATTGACAGTACAGTCAGTCACCACACACCCACCAGCATGGTTCTCATTAGCCTCACCATAGCCTTGGGTGTGTTGGCAGCGACCCCTTCTCCTCCCCCTTGGCAGCACACACACACACAGAAAGAGAGCAGCGTATTTATACATTGTCCCTGTGTTTCCCATTAGGAGGGCTCTGTAGCCTGTCTGTGTGTTCTCATTACTACGGGCCCAAACACACTCAGTGGTAGTTACGTTCTGTGTGTGTGTGTGTGTGTCAAGAGCTTAAATTAACATGAGCGCATCCATAACGTCTTTATAAGCACTACAAAGATGCCTCACAAGAATGTATGACCAAAGGCACACTGCATAAAAAGGTCCTTACACCTACATTAGCTTGACATGACTTCTGAAGCAGCTATACAGGCCTTTTAAAGGGATTATGACAATTATTCATTTAGATATTTTTGTCCTGTGAAACCAAATGTCTTCCACCATAAAACAGCAGATGAAACAGCAGGACTTTGGTCAAAGCCACAGTTGTGTAATCTTTACTGGCCATCACAGTGGCACGCTCACTCCTTTCTGCTGTGCTCTGTAATGCAAGAAACTGCACCTTTTCTCCTCCCTCTCTCTTTCCCTCTCACAGCTCCTATCTGCACTTCTTTACAAAACAACAAGAGGTTGAATACAGACGGTTTCCATTAAGAAATGTCATGCTTGCATAGTTTCATTCCGCTCTGCCTCAAACACTGTGAGGTTAATGTTGAGGAATAATTGAATTTGATCTGTATTTTTTCTCTCCCCACATCTCTCTCTCTCCCCCAGGGAAACTCATTGTTGCTCCTAAACTGAGTGATGTTTCATTGAATCCCTATTAGAGATGAAATCACTGTCTCACTGAGTGAATCGCCCTGTGAAACTGAACCACCATATGTGGCTGGATGGCAGTGGCCGATAGATAGCATTACTGCGTCTTCTTGTGTGTGTCTGTGTGTGTGTGTACGTTTTTCAATCCATGTGTAAAGTAACTGAATCATTCTTTGTCCCACATAAAGCGGTTTGGTTTAGAATGTGTGTGTGTGTGTGTGTGTGTGTGTACTGTGTATGGCCTGGGTTAGTCTGTTTGTCCTATAGGGGCAAGAAGCCACAGACAGCCATCAATGAGCGTTGGGCTGATTTAAAGAGAGTGAGTGAGGAAAGTTTAATGACAGGGTCCTTACGGAACTGGGATCAAATTCATATTTATGGCTGCCTAACTATGTGGGAGGGTACAGTTCCTGTTTTTATCCACCCCGTCGTCTGCAGAAGTATGTCAACAGTTTGAAACAACCCACATTTAAAATCCAGAGCTGTACACTCAACGGGAGTTGAGAGCGTATGTATTGGGTTTAGTGTGACTGAGCTACTTTCCACATGCACACTTTTCAAGCGCGCTCATTTGTGAACGTTCAACATTCATCCGCCACATAGATATGATAAAAGGCTAGCAGAGAAAGTTAGGGTGTTCATAATCTATACTAGTGAATTTTGGGCAGTTTGTTCGGCACCCATGAGAACAATAATGCTATCTTGACTAAATACACAAAGGTGGATCCATATTGCTGTATGTTGCTAGGCAGTGTAATGTGCAATCTGAAAAAGAACCCATCTTCGAGAGAGAGAGAGCTAGAGAGAGAGAGATGGGAGGGATGACTCACTTCCAGAGATAAGCACAAGATAATGTTCCTCCTGCTCTCCCGGGCGTGTTGGCCCAGTGATTGACACCTCGTTAGGAGCTGCTCTCCTCTCCCCGAGGAAGAGGGCTTCGCAGCAGTGCAATCTTTGATAACCCTGTCACACAATATCACAAACCGTAATTATGATTGGTGCCGGGGAATTGACAACACCTCCCTGGGGAAAAGGCTGCCATCACAGAACACTGCTGCACTCCTTCACTCTCTTTGCTCTCAATGTGGTGTAATATAATCCTCAGATTGGCATGACAGAAATAACGGCACGGGGAAAGTGTTTAGAAGGCCTTATCTAAATTACAATGCAAATTCTATACAAACATGCACGTAGAGGCTCCTGATGTCAGAAATGTATGTCTTATGAATGTGTCATGAAGTCCTTCTGTAGGTAGTATGTACACTTCAAATAAAGTGTTACCTAAAACAAAAACATAGTGGCTCCTGGTTTCAGAGATATAGAATAGGCTTTAGGAATTAAATGTGTAGGTAAGGAAAGTAAACATAAGAATGATCTCAGAGAGATGACAGAGATGAGATGGCGCCAACAAAACCAACAGCCAATGACAGATGTTGATGTTGGCATGTGATCGGGTGTGGTGGTGCTATCTGGAATCTTTGGGACGTCCCTAACCTAAACCCTGACCTTAACCCCTACCCTTACCCTAACCATAACCCTTACCTAACCCTAACCTTAACCCTTACCAACCATTTTAAATGTCAACTTCAACGAGGTAGGGACATCCCAAGGATAGTATACAGCATGGACCCATCTGGGGCAGGTCAATTTCACTGTATCAGACGGACAGCATGGTACAATATACTGCAATCTGCTTTGGAGAGAGAGTGAGAGCGAGAGAGAGAGAGAGAGAGAGAGAGAGAGAGAGAGAGAGAGAGAGAGAGAGAGAGAGAGATGGATGGAACAGGAGCTGTTAAACATTGCCTTGACCTTGAGGAGGTTTCAACACAAAATTTGAATGTTAAACTGTGTGCTATGTTTGAAAATAATGTACAGTAGGATTAGTACTGGAAGTCCATTTTCCTGCAGGCTACAAACAAAACCTAATTATAGCTGGGCTCAGATGAGCTCACTACCAGGAAACTCCAAGGAATGTACATGAAAAATCTGTTTCATATCCCACAAATACTGCCTTGTTGGAAGATGCCAGAAATCTATTGCCTTAAAAAGAACACTTCAGTGACTGTTTTGTTATTGTAGATGTTCACTGATGATGAACATTCCAACCTTATCACAAATCAGGGTTGATGACACAAACTAGAACTCACTGCTTCAGTGCTCTGCTGTGAAAGGCCTGTTTGAGTATGTTTGACTTGTTCTTTTCAACAGAGTGAGTGAGTGAGAGCTTCTGCAGAGGAGGGCGTTGTGAAACAGCAGTGATTCCGTACTTGTGTGAGAGGCAATGACAGACATGACCATCTCAACACACTCAGACAGGCTCAGGCAGGGGCCGCTGGGAAACGGGATGACAAGGTCAGTGTGTATGTGTGTGTGTGTGTGTCTCAGACTGTGCATGTCTTATGACTGAGAAAACAGAGCCTGAAATCAGTTTTTATTTTTTTAAATACATGGATGGATGAAAACATGTTCTAGGCCAGTGGTTCCCAAACTTTTTCACTCAGACCCCCCTTCCAGCATTGGGGACATACTTCGGCTGCCTCGGCTGGCCGGTGCCCCCGAGCATTGACTCTGAACCGGTACCCCCCTGTATATATGGCCTCCCTACTGTTATTTTATTTTACTTCTGCTCATTTTTTCTCAACACTTTTTTGTTGTTTTATTCTACTTTTTTATTTAAAATAAATACACTGTTGGTTAAGGGCTGTAAGTAAGCATTTCACTGTAATGTCTGCACCTGTTGCATTCGGCGCATGTGGCCAATAAAATTTGATTTGATTTGATTTGATTTGACATCTGTTTCTATGGGCACAAGCACTGTTCATGACACAAACTGTTCACACCATTCTTGTTGGTGGAGAGACATTTTTGCAGGTTTAAAGCTCATTTCCTGCAATTCTACACATTTTGTCATGGGGTGCAGGCAAAATGTTGCAGTTTTAAAGCTAATTTTCTGGCAATTCTATACATTTTGCCATGTCTAATGTCTATACATGTGATATTTGAGTGACTCTAACGTTACTACAAAAAAACCTAGCTAAAAAACGTTAGCTGACATAGGCTAGTTGATCTGGACATTTCTGACAAGTTATAAATAGCTCTCTAAGGTATGCAATGACTGACATGACAAGAGGAAAACTGATGATGCACTACCCAATTTCAAAATGGCACCTTGCCTTGTGCATTCTACTATTACAACTTTCTACTATTAAAACTTTTTTTCAAGTGTAAGTTGAAAACCAGACTGACCCCCACGCCCCCCCTGCCGACCCCTCGCCCCACAGTTTGGGAACCACTGTTCTAGGCTATAATACAGCAATTTAGCCTTCTTTGTATTCAACTATAATAGACTAAGACGGACGAAGAGATTCGTTTTTGCATCCACCTGGCAGGCTAGCGCTACAGACAGTTAGCATTCGCATTCTTCCTAAAGTTCACTTCAGACAGTTGGTTAGCATAGCTTTAGCATTCTTTACAAAGTGTAGCCTGAGGTGATAGATGCTCAGTGGGGTAAGCTAACGACAACAGGCAGTCAGACAGGTCTGAAAGTCATAGAACCTGTTGTCTGGGCTGATGGGGGAGGTACTAGGGGAGAGTAAACACACGATGACATCACCACTGTGTGACCTGCCATGTCCTCTGTGAACAAAGGGGGTCAGAAGTTCATAAGGTCAGCCCCATATATAGTGACAGGTGAAGCAGAATGTTATTTGAGTCCTTTGAAAACAGCAGCAGTATTTTAGCGATTATTCCAGTATTCTCCAAAACTAGAAAATGTCACTGAGCACTCCGCATGATGAATAGTTATCATTACAGCCATCGTGTGGCAACATTAACAAGATAGCCTTCTTAAAATGTCCAAGGCAACTTGTGTGACTGGGCCATAATGCATGTTGATGCTGAGGTTTAGGTTTATACTGTATCTCTATACTCTCTCTCCTGTCCTCCTCCAGCTCACAGCATTCCAGGCCAGAGTACAGCTGTAGAGTAGGACTAAAGTCTGACCACAGAGCAGCAGAGAGGAGAGGGACTGAGACTGAGGGACAAGCAGTCCTCTGTGTGCTCTGGCCTGGGCTGCTGGCTGTACAAGCTCTTCCTGACAAACCAGTAGCAAGCCAGGCATCAGGAACACACACGGACAGACAGGGAGGCAGGCAGAGAGAGACCTAGCATACACATACAGTGAGGGAAAAAAGTATTTGATCCCCTGCTGATTTTGTACGTTTGCCCACTGACAAAGACATGATCAGTATATAATTTTAATGGTAGGTTTATTTGAACAGTGAGAGACAGAATAATAACAAAAAAATCTAGAAAAACGTATGTCAAAAATGTTATAAATTGATTTGCATTTTAATGAGGGAAATAAGTATTTGACCCCCTCTCAATCAGAAAGATTTCTGGCTCCCAGGTGTCTTTTATACAGGTCAACGAGCTGAGATTAGGAGCACACTCTTAATGGGGGTGCTCCTAATCTCAGCTTGTTACCTGTATAAAAGACACCTGTCCACAGAAGCAATCAATCAATCAGATTCCAAACTCTCCACCATGGCCAAGACCAAAGAGCTCTCCAAGGATGTCAGGGACAAGATTGTACACCTACACAAGGCTGGAATGGGCTACAAGACCATTGCCAAGCAGCTTGGTGAGAAGGTGACAACAGTTGGTGCGATTATTCGCAAATGGAAGAAACACAAAATAACTGTCAATCTCCCTCGGCCTGGAGGTCAGTCAGTGATACTCTTATAGGAGGAAAACATGGCCCATATTACTATAAATCCAGAGACTAGAAGTGGATATCATTCAGTTAAATGACCTGAAGGTTGCTTAGGCACTGCATTGACTCAATTCCTCAACTCTGTGCCAAGCACTTACTACATCTCACTGATACTCAACATTTCACAATGAAAATGGGGAGTGTTCTTCAGCACACCCGCTAACCTGTCTGAGACTAAGGGCTCGATTCAATCTGTGTGCAGAATATCTGCGTTCTAGCGCGGTTCACATTTAAAGGTAATTTCCGATTGAGCAGACGTATGCATAATTTACCATGAATGCAGTCTCCGCGACCTTGGGAACATTGCCTTTAATTATAAATCGTGCTATAAAGCAGATCTTCAGCGCAACGGACTGATTTGAGCCCTAACCGTGTGTATGCATAAACTACTGGACATGCGCCTTATATATAGTTCACATGAACTTACGGTCAGTTTAGCTACAAACTATACACCCACAGACTTCAGAAAAGCTTGGACACAATAGATACAAGAGTGAACAGAACAACCTCTGAAAAGAGCAACAGAATTAAAGACAAAAAAAAACGACCCTTAACAATGCTTGTATGAAAGTTGAGTAGCTGACATACATATGTGACTGCCAGACATGGGACACAAGCTATTTTAAGGGCAAAGCAACAATGCCCCTACACAAGCAAGGCCTCTGAGCGTTCACAGTGCATTCCAACCATTCAGAAGATTCCCATCCACCTCATTTTGCCTAACCAGAGAGCTGCATTTGATTAACATCCACCAAGGATAAAGAAGTTATTTTTCAAACCAGACTTCACAGTTGGCTGAGGGATCTGTACTTCAAATTGGAAACACTGAGATAAAACTTAAGTTCACTGTTTAAAAATGATTGCTATTACCATGTTGTTACAAATTGAATACTATACAGAGTCTATGAAGCAGATTTGTTTACACTCCAAATCTTAAACTACATTTTAGGCAGGTAGCCTAGCGGTTAAGAGCATTGGGCCAGTAACTGAAAGGTCGCTGGTTCTAATCCCCTAGCCGACTAGTTGAAAAATATGTTAATGTGCCCTTGAGCAAGGCACTTAACCCTAATGGCTCCTGTAAGTCGTTCTGAATAAGACCACCTGCTAAGTTACTAAAATGTAAATGTGCACTAGGCTAACAGCATGATTCAATCCATCAACTTTGGTTTTTAACACATGAAAATAATAGATATTTCAAATCAACATGACAGTTTGTGCAAAGGTGGGATTTTTTATTCTTTAAAGTAATCAGTGTGGATATAAAAAAATGTTTCTATAAATATAATGTTTTTTAATAACAAATAAATGCAGAATACCAGAATTAAACATAACAGATGTCAAAGGCATGAACATATTGTTTAATAGAGAGCCATCGATGCATTTAGGGTAAAATAACTTTCATGCATTTGACAAGAACATAACAGAAGATGTTTGAGGTGGGGACAGATCAGGGTGTCTTCCTTTATAAAGCCTAAAGACAGCTGCTCATCCTGCATGGTTAGCGCCAACACACACACACCAGCACGTGCACACACAAAAACACACGTGCACACACTTAACCAGGAGAGAAATGACTCAGGGGTGAAAGGGGACTGCTCAAAGCTGCCACCTGGGCCCATTGTAAAAAAACAGCCACATTTAGCCAACAATTACCATGTGGGGAATAATCATTTTCTGACTCTGATTACCTGTAGGTCCGATAATTACATTACAAAACGCACCGTTACAAAATGACATTTTCTCTGTCCTATATCCTTCATTTATCAATTCATTTTCTGTTTTTATAAGCCAATTATACAGCCGGCTGTAGAGTAGGCTACTGCGTAATTCAGCTTGTTCATCAGTGAAGGATTGGTGTTTCAGCTGTCTGTCTGTCTGTGAGAAAGCATTAGGGAGCGCAGCTGATGTGTTATTTAGCCCCACCTCTGAGTGTGAGCTGTCTCTGTCCAGCATTCTGTATTCCCCTAGCCTGGTCCCAGACCTGATTGTTCTGTCCTGCCTACTCCTATGGTCCTTCGGAGTTGGCAAGACAGCACAAACAGATCTAGGTAAACAATGGCACAAACAAGGTGAGTCTGTTCTGTGTTAATAGGCAGCAAGATATCTGAAAGACAAAATGTTGAAATTATCCTGCAAATGGTTTACTTTCATTCTATTAGAATATTTTGTTGTAATCACCAAAAGACCGCTTTTAACTTTGGTGCAAGTATTTGGGCTTTATTTGGGGTTAAATGTTCTCATTCTGGCTTGAAGTACAGTAGGTTCTAAAAACATATGTATTAAGATTCATGTCATGTAGGCTACACAGTACATGTGCACACAATCCCAAACCTATACCTCCTTTCTTGTTTTCAAAATGCTGATTGTACTTTTAACCGTCAAATCCAAGGCATTTAGAAATATGTTGAACACCTAATCCCAAACCTATACATTGTTTTAAAATAAATGTTGATTGTATTTTTTACCTTCAAATTCCAGGCATTTAGGCATTTAGAAATATGTTGAATAGAAGAGAACAGTTGGACAGAAAGAACAGCAGTTTAATGGGGGATAATGACCCACGAGGAAGCAATTGCTTTTCACGGGAATCTGCTGCTTAGAATAGAAACAATGTTCAGAGCCAGTCCACTGATCAAAGACAGCTAGCTACAACCCTCTCCCAGCAGTGGCCAAGCCAACTCAGGTCCTAAGACAACCATATCCTTAATGCTAACTGCTCAGTCAGCTGGCTCTTTATCATGATTAGGAAGGTACATTTCCATTATGCCCAAAGTGTGTAAAGTAAATGTTGGTTTTAATAGAGGGAAACAACTAAAAAAGAGAATTTTGATCTTTAAATACAAATATATACTTACAAAAATCTCACAAAATGTTTTATGTACAATAGAAACATCCATGTACCAATGAGTGTCTCTGCATGGCAATTAAGTCCAAAAACGATTATCATTCATTCAGTCTGTAAATAAACACCGTTTTTTTGTGTGTGTGGGGGACGCCCATCATGGGCTACAGTTCATCCAGAGGTCTCACCCCACCCAGACCACTCACACCGTGGTCTCTCCCTGTTTGTTGTTAGCCAGTCTCGTGTAAAACCTCCTCCAGGAGTTCAGGGTCTTCCCAGACCAGATCCAGAACCCGGAAGTTATCCCCACGATCAGAGTCATGAGGTACTTGATCATGAAGACGGTGAAGTCGGGGCTCATGTTGGGGTGTGGGTGGGCCGGACAGGGCACGGCGTACGTCTTACACGTCTGGCTGATCCACGTCCTCTCCCACTGCTCCCGGAAGGCCTGCTCGTAGAAGTAACAGGCTATGACGATAGTGGCAGGGACAGTATAGAGCACGCTGAAGATCCCTATCCTCACCATCAGCTTCTCCAGCTTCTCCGTTTTGGTGCCGTCGTGCTTCATGATGGTTCTGATCCGGAACAGAGACACAAAGCCTGCCAGGAGGAACGAGGTGCCGATGAAGAGGTAGACGAACAGGGGTGCCAGGACGAAACCTCGGAGAGCGTCCACGCTGTTGATACCCACGAAGCACACGCCGCTAAGGACATCCCCGTCCACCTGGCCCACCGCCAGGATAGTGATGGTCTTAATGGCAGGCACTGCCCACGCTGCCAGGTGGAAGTACTGCGAGTTGGCCTCGATGGCTTCGTGACCCCACTTCATCCCTGCTGCCAGAAACCAGGTGAGGGCCAGGATGACCCACCAGATGGAGCTGGCCATGCTGAAAAAATACAACATCATGAAGAGGATGGTACATCCCTCCTTTTTAGTACCCTGCACCACAGTCCTAATGTCGTTGTCAAACCTGTCATTGCAAACCACCTTGTCCTCAAGGAGAAATCCAGCTATGTAGGCAATGGATACCATGGTGTAGCAACCAGATAGAAAGATAATTGGGCGCTCAGGGTAGCTGAAGCGTTTCATGTCCACCAGATAGGTTAGAACGGTAAATAAGGTGGATGCACAACATAACACGGACCAGATTACTATCCATATCCTTGCGAATTTTAACTCTTCCTCGCTGAAGTACATCATTCCGTTAGATTTCTTTGGCTCGCACGGTGCGCCACAGTCATCCTCACCGAGAAAACGGTAATTCAAATAAGTGGGTACTTTCAGAGAAGCCGGACACTTGAACTGTCCTTTTACAATCCCAGTATCGTGTGGGGTCTCCGTTACATCGGGGGTGGGATTGACCGGTGTGCTTTGACCAGACATATTCTGCCCGACGCACAGCTCGCCCGCTCCGTGAACCGGGAAAGACTCGCACGCGAGGCTGTCCGGCCACTGAAAACCGAATTTGTTCATGAGCGCCTCGCAGCCCTGTCTCGCCCTCTCGCACAGTGACCTGCACGGGGGAAGCGCCTGTTCAAGCACCGTGCACACAGGCGCATACATGGAGCAGAGGAAAAACTTTAAATCAGGAGAACACTGAACTTTCACAAGCGGGTAAAACTGGTGTACCTCGAGCCCTGCGTCCTCCTGGTTTGTGTGTCCCAGTAAATTTGGCATGATGGTCTCGTTGTATGCGATGTCCGTACAAAGTGGAATAGAAATCGGCTGGCAAAAGCCGTGCTCCGGAATAGACATTCCCCGGTCGCCATACTGTCCATTTACCCTTGTAGATCCCAAACTGATCAATAAAAACAGCTGCAAAAATATACACATTACTCTGTAGTAATCCATTGCGAAAGCATTACGCACGGCCACAGCCATACTTTCTTTGCGGTTTCTTCCTAAACTAGCTAGCTCGCCAGCTAGCTCGCCACTACTTCCCCGCTCCCTTTCTTTGTTGGGTTTTTCTTTCCTTGTAAATGTACTCCCTCCCTGCGTAACTTTTGGTTGTTTTCACTTCTCCCCGCCGCTGCGCAGAGATGTTGAAGGTCCCCCAAAATCGAAAAATATCGCTGACAAAATTTGGAGAAAAACACCCGACCTACTATACACACCACATACAGGTCCGGACTCTGCAATATTCTTCTGCTACTCTAGCTTCCCGACAAATGTGATAGCCTCTCTGCTCTGCGCTGTTCAAACCTGTTTCCAGGCGCCCTGCTGTCTCAGTGAGCCGTCTTTCGCTTCTCCATATGGAAAAAGGGTTGGACTAACAGATGGCAAGGTTTAGGGATCATCTACAATTGTTCATCTTGTGTTTGGCTCTCGATTGTTGACTGATGAGTTTCAACGTCTTAGTTCTATAGCCGAAACTATATTTAATATTTCATTTAAGAATTATGCCCTTATAAATAGGCCTATGATACTTCTGAAAGCCACATCTAGGACTACTGATGGAAAAGGAAAGTTATAGACTATTTTACAAATATGACAGTAGGCCTACTGTTTATATGAGCAAACCCTTTACCCTTAACTTATACAGTATGTTCATTAAAACTGTGAGGTATTGACTCAGAGATATCCTATTAGACTTCCTCAAGTAGCCTACTATTGTAACAGTCCATACCCCCTTGATATTATCATCCAGTAAAACTGTGAGTGACTGTAAACCACACTAAATAAATGCCATGCACTTCCCATAGTACAAATGAGTATAGCCTAAATGGGTCTTTTAGAACAACCAGCATCATTTTAATCGGTCTCCCCTTTCAACCATAATGTCGTCTCCCCCCGTTAGGCCCTAGGGACAGGGATGAAAGTGGTTTGTCACCATGAGCCTTTGGGATCAGAGGGGTTTCAAACCCAGCTCCCACAGTGGTGCGCGCAGAGGGAACAGTGGGAGGGAGAGACCCTGTGTAGAGGAGAACAGGAAGGAAACCGTGAGAGAGAAAAAGAGAGAGAGAGAGATCCTGTGTAGAACACCAAAGGAAGGAAGAGAGATACTCCACTACAGTGAGCTTAACAGGGCTGTCCTGCCCCCCTTGACTTTCAGGGAGAGTCTATCATCTCTTATTTGTCATCAACTGTTCTGTACTGTACTGTTCACCAGAGATATATTAGATAACGTAAGGCTATTTATTGTACAATAACAGTGTCATAACAACATAAATAATAATCTCATTAACTACTGTTGCAACCACCAATAACACTATGACCAGTTATAGCGCATCAATAATATGATTAGCCCAAGGGATGTGCATCAAAATGTATTTATAGTTATCAACCTGTGGTTATGTGTGCACAGGAGACTGTCACAGAGCACTCTCTATTGAGAATTCAAAACAACATCGCTCACTAGCTGAGGCAAAGCAAATACAGAGGATCCCTAATGTTAATGTTTCACCTAGGCATTCTGACTGGTTAGGAGGCATGTCTGTTAGTGGGATGGAGAGGGAGTCAATAAGTGTGTAATTTATCTTGACAGAGGAATGCAGTGAGATTTGGTTCATCAAGCTACACCCTGCCAAGAGAAAGACACACAAACTCAAAATGACTTATGTTACTAAATGCCTTGTTTTAAGGCTGGGTGTCTAGCCAAGTCTATTCAGTTTGGAATACAGTTGTCCAGAGCAATCAACCTTACAAAGAAACATTTACAACTTTGAGTCAGATTTGACCTACATGCAGTTGATCTATGATCCAACATGAAAGAGATAAACTGGAATTAACTATTGGAAATGCATTTTGAGGGGAATTTTGGGTGCAAAACAGTTTCAGAACCATTTATGACCGCATGCAATAACCGCAGAAAAGAATAGAATGACTTCCTGTTTTTCCAAAGAAACGTTAAAAACGTTATGAACATTACATTCTTACAGCACACATGGGCCCCTATAGTGTAATACGTGACATTGTGTTGTTGGGGTTTCCATTTATTTTGTCTGTCACAGCAGTCATTATGACCCGGAGGTTGTTTGTTTTCATGTAATAAAGTATATCTGTTTTTGGACCAGCATGCTGGAAAACTGTACTCATAACTGAAGTTACATACTTTTTCAATTATGCATCCCAAATGGCACCCTATTCCCTATATAATGCACTACATTTAACCAGGGCCCATAGGGATGCCATTTGGGACGCAGACATGGAGATGTTGTTGACCTATTGGTATGGTTTGAATCAGAGACATAACACCTTGGTAAGTGTCCAGAGAAAATACTGTTGTGGTACAATGCAAAGAAGGCCTCTGTAATCAGGCCAGCTCAGCTCACATCAAACAGGGACAGGTAATACAGGATAAATCACTAGAAACTGTTGCTGGTACAGTTGAGTAAATTATGCCTTTAATAAAACAAAGTATGTTACTTAGATCAATTCCAGGGATAACTAATTTCAGGAAATAGTTAACTATGTCAATGCTGAGGAATAGGAGGACAAAGGCAGCCAACATCCACACTAGCATCACCACACTAGATTGGAATTGTAAGTATGTAATAAATTGCCTAACAACAGCTGTTTTGCATTGGTAGCTGAACACAGTTTGAAGCATTAATAAACTTTATTTATTTCAGGTAAACCAACAATAAACAACATTTACAGAAGGACATTACATCTTCCATAATAACATTACATACAGGTCGTAACAAATAGGTAATGCAACAGCTATTCTACTATTATCTACTAAGTTTCAGTTTATAAAGTGACCGGTAACACTTATTCTATGTCCGAAACCACTTGCGAAAATGATGTATTTTCAGTGCATCATACAAAAAAGAAAAAATAGAAATGCAAGTTAAGCTTTTTTTTTTATACTGTAAAACACAAATGTAGTGTTGAGTACAGCGGGGGGTTGCATGTCTGGTTCCAAAACGCCTTTTCCAACATATACTGTACGTCTAAGCAGTTAAGAAACTGACAAGGCCAAGAAATATACTGTATGTGTATATATCCATATATATTTAATACGAATCCTCTCTTTTATGGCGTTAAGGAGACACGCATGACCCTGTATGTACCCAAACATAGTATAAGCGTCACTATTACATTTTACACAAGGCGCTTCACCTCCCCTTTTATATGCAGCCTAGTAAGACAGTTTATAACAAAGGATCCAAAATGATTAAATATTCAATTGTAACTCAAAATATGACTCGAAATGTACACATTCCATAGCATGACCAATATAGCAAACAGATCAATTTTAAGCCATTCCCAATTCTGATTTTAATGGTGTATTTGTATATGCATTTTATTAAACATCTGGAAGTTGACTTTACAAGCAAGAATCAATGGTAACATTAAACTGATAGTAGGCCCCATTAAATTGTTCATCATTTTGACCGTCACAGTGCTCAATGTGCAATTTCAATACTTCTTTCCCAAGATTTCCCTTCATAGAGAAAATGCTTTTAATTCCCAAAGGAGAAAAAAGGAGCTTTCAGGAACTCCACCCACGCAGGCAGGCAGGCAGTCCAAAATATATACAGTATTTTCATATGTTTATGTGATATCGCAGGCAGGCGGCAAAGGAAGCAACTTCTGGGACAAAAAGGCAAAAAAGAAAAAGGGGGAAAAAAGAAAAGCACACACACAGAAAGCAGGAGAGTAATGTATCAAAAATAATTATTCAGCTGCTAATACCTCCTGTATCCCATAAAGCCATGCAAGGCAGAGCAGAGCGAACTGGGTGATCTATCTCAGCAGAGCTCTGTGGTATTAACCCTCCTCTGTCATGCTGCTTGGTCACATTAAGATGCCACTCTAGACTCTCCTCCCTTCCTCACCGTCTTTACTACCACAACACAGAATCACTTGAAGTCCTATGAAATCACTTCAAGTATTTGTAGTAGTTCTCCTTAAAAAGTCTGTGCAGCACTAGGGTTGGAAACTGGGGTCTGTTGGCCTATTTATTACGGTTGCCAAGGGAGGGCACTGATATTTCTAGTCTGTACAGGCAAGGGCATGTCATTAAGGACAACACAGATGCAAAAAGTGACATTCTTAATAAGCTGGAATGTACAGTAGGGCAAATAGATTGAAAAAGTGCATTTTCAAAAAGCTAATGACACAAGTCTTCACTATAGCAGTGATTCTCTGTCTTTGCCTCGCCTGCTCTATAGTACACCGACCACCACTAGAGATGGTGGGACAATTAAAGCTGTCCCATAACATGGACTTGGCCATATGGTGAACCATGTCAAAGCGTTCTACAAGACTCCTTTCTTTTAGTGTTTCCTCCTCCTCCTCCTCCTCCTCCCACGATGATAGACTAGCAGGCGAGGCAGGGGTGAAGAGGGACTGTGTGTGGCCAAGCGTATACGGTATTATACCTGTGACTGTCTCTCATGTGTTCTCATGTGTGTGTGTGTGTGATAGTCAGTGTTTGTACATGATGTCTCACTCATAACTCTCTTCCACCCTCCTCTACTTGTGAACAGTACAGGTCTTTTCAGATTAGTGTTAAGATTTCAAATCAATCCATAAAAAGGGAAGCCATATTCTTCATATTACTTCTCATTGCTATATTACCATGCTCACACATTACTAATATTATCTGATATTTTTACACAAAACAACACCCAGTTGAAAATCGAACACAAACAGATCTTTGTACCAGCCAATGTAAAATAGTACCCAAGAACCAAAACTATTAGTTAGATCAATATCATACGATATCATAAAAGGTGCTCCTAATAATTGTATTAATGTGATAGCTGAGACAAGTAGTCAATAACGTAATCGTCTAAAAACATTGGTGATGACGTCATGATATACAGTACATTACTGGACGGTATCAAAAGAAGTGAAGAAGAGGATTGTCATGGGTCGAAGAAACCAAGAGATCAAAATCTCACTGAGCCTATTGCCAATGTGTTTTACCATCTAGATACAGTGTACAACGGGGAGCGTTAGATAACAGTAGCTCATGGCCTACATGGAAGCACCAATGAAAAGGTATTGCCCATGTTTGATGCACACGCAACCACATAGATATAACACACACACACACACTGAGACGGACCACAGCGAATGTACCATTTTACATGTGACTCTTCACGATGTCATCGATGCTCATTGCTTTGTGTGTTTATGCACCATCTCCAGCAGAGACTAACAGATTATTATCATCAATATCACTATTACAGTATTAGTACCATTGCGCTTATGATTATTATTGATTTGATGTCATTTGACTCTGACCTGACAGTTACAGAGGAGGAACAGTTCAAAATAAAAGAGAAACATTACTACTGCTTGTCATTCTCAGTTAAAGTTTGTGTTGTGAGTGTGAGTTAAACTGTCCAGTGGGTGTACGTGTGAGTTTGTGCATGAATGCGTGATTGCATGCAAGTGCAGCATGTTAGTGAAAAAATGTACGCTTTCTTGGGAGTCCATTATATAATTTCTAAATATGAGTATACTGTACATACAAATATACATTCTTACATAGGTAGTTAGAAACACAAGCCACAGTATGTATCAATAGTATTGTAAAGTCCCTTGATGATTAAGGGTATTGTAAATGTGTCAACGATATATGAGTATCATAACATTATAAAACTGAAATTGCAGGTGTCACCCACCAAAATGTATACACTCAGGCACACAAACACGCATGCACACACCACACACACACACACACACACACACATACACACACACAGACACACACACAGACACAGACACACACACACACACACACACACACACACACACACACACACACACACACACACACACACACACACACACACACTGTTGGAAAGGTAATAAGTTAAAAGAAACAGAAGAGGGTCTGTGATCCCGGTGGCTCCTCCATCTCACTGTCTTTGTCCTTCTCTCTTTGACTGACCACAGCAGCAACCTGAAACACACAGACACAAACATATGAGTCAATCTGCCAACTGGAAATGAACAAATCACAACTACCTTATTTCTGAACCAGCCCTTTTCTGCTTTGTGAATGGACGGGATAGACAGGACATTGTAGGAGAGGAGAGAAGAGGGGGGAAAAAAGATAGGAGAAAAAAAGAGAGAATAGGAGAGAAGTAAAGAGAGAGAGAAAATTATAGACAGAGAGAAATAACCCAATAGACCTGGCTGGCTTGGGGCTCCCTTCTAATCCCCTTCTTTCTTTCTAGTGACCATACTGCAATAATAAATAATGCATGTCTCTCTCTCTCTCTCTCTCTCTCTCTCTCTCTCTCTCTCTCTCGCTCTCTCTCTCTCTCTCTCTCTCGCTCTCTCTCAGCCCTTGGAAGTCCATTCCCAGTGGATGTGAGGCAGTCTATGCCAGGAATCTGAAATCTTGGATGGACGCCTCCTTTATCTGCTGCTCATACACCTCTCTGACTCAAAAACACATACAGGCGGTGTAAGAATGTGTGTGTGTGTTAGTGTGTGTGTGTGTGTGAGAGAGAGAGAGAGAGAGGGGAAAGAGGGAGAAAGAGAAGTAGAGAGAAGATGAGCTTGACTTCAGGTTGCATGGTTTAAAGCAGGGATAGAGTATGGAGTCTTGTTTAGGTCATACAGGACAGAAACAGAGAGAAGGGGATACACAGACAGAGAGAGGAAAGGAGAGAGGATGTGGAGAGGCCGAATATGGTACAGGAGCTGAGAAGTTCAAGGTCACAGAAGCACTCTCTCTCAAAGGGATCTCTCTCTCCCTCTCTCCTTTTTCTCTCCTCCCTACAGTATCATATACTCTTTAAGTCAACAATGGAATTTGTTGTTTTTGGGGGCCTGATTTAGTAAGAACAGATGTAGGGTTCACGTCCCGTGGGATGAGAAAGTACTAAAGATGAGTGTGTGTGTGTGTGTGTGTGTAGGGGGTTCCGCTTAAGGAACCAGATGGGTAGGATTTGTAGGGTGTTTGTACGGTGTGGCCATGTCCAATAAGGCCAGCTGTTGTCTGTCATACAATGGTGAATAGACGGAGACCACCCCCCACACAATGACATCATTAAGAAGGGAAAGTGCTTAGTGCTGGGTGGTGGGACATTCAACAATGGAGAGAGAGAGAGAGAGAGAGAGAGAGAGAGAGAGAGAGAGAGAGAGAGAGAGAGAGAGAGAGAGAGAGAGAGAGAGAGAGAGAGAGAGAGAGAGAGAGAGAGAGAGAGAGAGAGAGAGAGAGAGAGAGAGAGAGAGAGAGAGAAAGAATAAGAATGTGGGTGGGGAGCAAAATGGAGTTACCAGTAATGGTAGAGGTGACTACTTTAAAAAAAAACACAAGCTAACCTCTCTCTCTCTCTGATCACCCTTCCCCTTCCACTCGCCCACACCCGCTTTTGTAGCCTGCTCCCCATTTTCTCCCCACTCCCACTCACCCCTCTCCCCCCACATCCCAGTCTCTCTGAGGCCATGTTCAAATATCAGCACAGTTCTCCTCTAGATGTTCATCGGGCAGCCAGTCAGTCTTGCAGTGAGCAGGTCGCTCCCCAGACAATCCTCTCCTCTACACACACACCTTTCATCCCTTGTATCTGCCTGATCAAAGAGCCTGTCACTACCGTGAAGCAGCAGCTCTGGAAATACTAATAACCCCAGATGAACACCTCAGAGAATGGAGACAGAACAAACCTCTCAGGTGTTGCAGAATACTAACATACTTGAAATAGGCCTAAGTAGCATATGTCCCGAGTGTCCCGAGTGGCGCAGTGGTCTCCAGGCTCTCTCGTAGCCGGCCGCGACCGGGAGACCCATGGGGCGGCGCGCAATTGGCCCAGCGTCGTCCAGGGTAGGGGAGGGAATTGCCGGCAGGGATGTAGCTCAGTTGATAGAGCATGGCGTTTGTAATGCCAGGGTTGTGGGTTCGATGTATGCACTAACTGTAAGTCGCTCTGGATAAGAGCGTCTGCTAAATGACTAAAATGTAAATGTAAAATGTAGCATATAAACACCATAGACATAATAATGTAGACAAAATACACTGAGGTGTTTTAAAACAGTGAAAAATACTTCAAATAGGCCTAACTAGCCTATGTTTTTAATGAGAACGTTTACATGCACACTAACAATTTGATATTAAACTGATTATGGCAGTGGGCGATTACGCAATAGTCATGTAAACACCTTACTCTGCATAAGGTCAAAATCGAAGTAAGCATATGCCGATTATAACACCTTGTCACGATCGTTGAGAGACGGGTCAGACCAAGGTGCAGCGTGGTATGCGAACATGTTTATTAAACCCCCCCCCCCCAAAGGTGCGTACTCCGGCCGCACCAACCTGACTCATTAAGGTAGGATCCGGCTCTGGGCGTGACGACCTCTCCCTCTCTGCCTCCCCGTTGCGCACCTGGTCTAGTCTGGACCTCGGCGCGATGCTTCCCCTCTCCTTCCTTCCACGATGCGCCAAGCCCTGTCTGGACCCTGGTGTGGGAGACCCCGAACCTGGGGAGGGGCTGACGTCTGGGTCTGGAGTGGAACCGCTGACACGCACCACTGGTCTGGTGCGAGGAGCAGGGACGGGCCGGACCGGACTGGGGACACGCACCACGGGTCTGGTGCGAGGAGCAGGAACGGGCCGGGCCGGACTGGAGACCTGCACCACAGGTCTGGTGCGAGGAGCAGGAACGGGCCGGGCCGGACTGGAGACACGCACCACAGGTCTGGTGCGAGGAGCAGGAACGGGCCGGGCCGGACTGGGGACACGCACCACAGGTCTGGTGCGAGGAGCAGGAACAGGCTGGGCCGGACTGGGGACAAGCACCACTGGTTTGGTGCGAGGAGCAGGGACGGGCCGGACCGGACTGGGGACACGCACCACAGGTCTGGTGCGAGGAACAGGAACGGGCCGGGCCGGACTGGAGACCTGCACCACAGGTCTGGTGCAAGGAGCAGGAACGGGCCGGGCCGGACTGGGAACACGCACCACAGGTCTGGTGCGAGGAGCAGGAACGGGCCGGTCCGGACTGGGAACACGCACCACTAACCTGGTGCGGGGAGCAGGTATGGGCCGTACTGGACTGGTGAGGCGCACTGGTGATACAGTGCGTAGAACCGGAGCAGGATATACTGGACCGTGGAGGTGTACTGGAGGTCTGGAGTCTACAGCTGGCACAACCAGTCCTGGCTGGATGCCCACTTTCGCACGACACGTGCGGGGCGCTGGCACAGGACGCACTGGGCTGTGAATGCGCACTGGCGACACAGTGCGTATCTCCGCATACCTAGGTTCCTCTATGAACACACGCTCCCTCTGTTGCCTGACCAGCTCCTCTCTCCTTGCCTCCACTACTTCCTTCTCCCTTTGAGCCTCCTGTAGCGCCTCCCTCTGAACGGATAACTCCTGCTCCCTCTGATCTAACAGCCCCCGTAACGTGGTGGCCTCCTCTCTCAGACTCTCGATCCGCAGGTCTTGGAGGACCTCTAAAATAGCGGCCTCCTCCTCTCTAGTCAGCCCTTTCCCGGCCTCCTGCTGCCTCGTCGTCCACCCCGTGAGACCCCCCAATTTTTTTTTATTGGGGCCTTTTCTCCGGCTTCCTCTTCGGCCAGCACCGTTGATGTCGCCGTTTCTCCTCTCCTGCCTGGGCTTCCTCCTTCGCCCAGGGTCCTCTACCGGCCAATATCTCCTCCCAAGTCCAAAATTACTTCCCCACCTGTGTCCAGGGTGTCTGCTGCTCCTGGGCACGCTGCTTGGTCCATTTTTGGTGGGATCTTCTGTCACGATCGTTGAGAGACGGGTCAGACCAAGGTGCAGCGTGGTATGCGAACATGTTTATTAAACTCAATAAACATAAACAAAACAAGAAACAACGTAACGTGAAGTCCTCAGGCTATACACAAACAAGCCTAAACACGGAACACAAAACAAGATCCCACCACTAAGGTAGGCAAACAGGCTACTTAAGTATGATCCCCAATCAGAGACAACGAGCGACAACTGCCTCTGATTGGGAATCACAACCGGCCAAACCTAGAAATACAATTCTACAACCGAAACATATAAATTATAACATAGAGTTTCACACCCTGACCAAACTACCTAGAGAATAACAGTCTCTCCATGTCAGGGCGTGACACACCTGGTGTTATGAGCAATCTTTCAAATTATTAGGCCATGTAAAAAACACCTTAATCGGCGTTCCAAAATTGATTAAATAATTTTACACACAATACCCCATAATGCTAAAAAACCTAAATACCACATTTACATACAGTTGATGTCGGAAGTTTACATACACTTAGGTTGGAGTCATTAAAACTTGTTTTTCAACCACTCCACAAATTTCTTGTTGACAAACTACGGTTTTGGCAAGTCGGTTAGGACATCTACTTTGTGCATGACACAAGTAATTTTTCCAACAATTGATTACAAACAGATTATTTCACTTATAATTCACTGTATCACAATTCCAGTGGGTCAGAAGTTTACATACACTAAGTTGACTGTGCCTTTAAACAGCTTGGAAAATTCCAGAAAATGATGTCATGGCTTTAGAAGCTTCTGATAGGCTAATTGACATAATTTGAGTCATTTGGAGGTGTACCTGTGGATGTATTTCAAGGCCAACCTTCAAACTTAGTGCCTCTTTGCTTGACATCATGGGAAAATCAAAAGAAATCAGCCAAGACCTCAGAAATTTTTTGGGGGACCTCCACATGTCTGGTTCATCCTTGGGAGCAATTTCCAAATGCCTGAAGGTACCACGTTAATCTGTACAAACAATAGTACGCAAGTATTAACACCATGGGACCACGCAGCCGTCATACCGCTCAGGAAGGAGACGCGTTCTGTCTCTTAGAGATGAACGTTCTTTGGTGCGAAAAGTGCAAATCAATCCCAGAACAACAGCAAAGGACCTTGTGAATATGCTGGAGGAAACGGGTACAAAAATATATATATCCACAGTAAAACAAGTCCTATATCGACATAACCTGAAAGGCCGCTCAACAAGGAAGAAGCCACTGCTCCAAAACCGCCATAAAAAAAGCCAGACTACGGTTTGCAACTGCACATGGGGACAAAGATCGTACTTTTTGGAGAAATGTCCTCTGGTCTGATTAACTTAAAAATAGAACTGTTTGGCCATAATGACCATCGTTATGTTTGGAGGAAAAAGGGGGAACCTTGCAAGCCGAAGAACACCATCCCAACCGTGAAGCACGGGGGTGGCAGAATCATGCTGTGGGGGTGCTTTGCTGCAGGAGGGACTGGTGCACTTCACAAAATAGATAGCATCATGAGGAAGGAAAATTATGTGGATATATTGAAGCAACATCTCAAGACATCAGTCAGGAAGTTAAAGGTTGGTCGCAAATGGGTCTTCCAAATGGACAATGACCCCAAGCATACTTCCAAAGTTGTGGCAAAATGGCTTAAGGACAACAAAGTCAAGGTATTGGAGTGGCCATCACAAAGCCCTGACCTCAATCCTATAGAACATTTGTGGGCAGAACTGAAAAAGTGTGTGCGAGCAAGGAGGCCTACCAACCTGACTCAGTTACACCAGCTCTGTCTGGAGGAATGGGCCAAAATTCACCCAACTTATTGTGGGAAGCTTGTGGAAGGCTACCCAAAACGTTTGACCCAAGTTAAACAATTTAAAGGCAATGCTACCAAATACTTATTGAGTGTATGTAAACTTCTGACCCACTGGGAATGTGATGAAAGAAATAAAAGCTGAAATAAATAATTCTCTCTACTATTATTCTGACATTTCACATTCTTAAAATAAAGGGGTGATCCCAACTGACCTAAGACAGGGAATGTTTACTAGGATTAAATGTCAGGAATTGTGAAAAACTGAGTTTAAATGTATTTGGCTAAGGTGTATGTAAACTTCTGACTTCAACTGTAAGTATTCAGACCCTTTACTCAGTACTTTGTTGAAGCACCTTTGGCAGAGATTACAGCCTCGAGACTTCTTGGGTATGACGCAACAAGCTTGGCACACCTGTATTTGGGGAGTTTCTCCCATTCTTCTCTGCAGATCCTCTCAAGCTCTGTCAGGTTGGATGGGGAGTGTTGCTGCACAGCTATTTTCAGGTCTCTCCAGAGATGTTCGATCGGGTTCAAGTCCGGCTCTGGCTGGGCCACTCAAGAACATTCAGAGACTTGTCCCGTACCCAGGGACGGCCTGTTCAATAGGGCGATATGGGCGACGCACTGCCAAACGGGAAAAGGAAGGGATTTTTTTTCTAATCAATTATATCACGGCAACAGTAGTTATCAGTGTTGTAATCTATACGTCTGATCTGCCACAGTGCCACACTGCCACTAAATGTCGAATCAGGCTAAAGTCGTGCTTCAAATGGCTCCACCCCCTTTTGGGGCGATTTCAGTCAGATTGAAAATCGCCCAGAACTTCTGTCATAGACTCCCATGTAAAATCTATTTTTTTCAAATTTCAGAGCCTTCAATACAATCTCAATGGGTGTCTGTGGGCTTGCACTTACGCGCTTTCGTCACATGAACGTAACTAAGAAAAGAGAGGGTAGCAGCGTCAATCAATTCACTACTACTATCAAAATGGCTAGGCTTCAGTGCAACTCGATTGTGTCTTTGAAAGAATTTCCTTTTTGTCGGCGAACAAATGAAGATAAATTGGCAACGAAACAATTAGGACCTCCCAGACCAAATTTAATAATTCAACAGGTTTCTACTAAAGGGGGAAGTCCTACACCCGAGGATTTTCCAAAAAATGGTACGAACGAAAAAATAACATTGCCACTCAACTGGATGAGGGATACAGGCTAGCTGTCCGCCGCCACAACGATGAGGTTAGTGTTGATAATCACAAGTTTACTGGAGAACTGAGACCAAGTAGAGACTTTGGACAGGGTGGATATGGTTATATTGCGATATTGTCAATACAGTATATCGTAAAGTATCACTATGTAACTCGATTTCTTTCACCCCAATCCCTCAAATTAACGGTAAATAACTGAATTGTTTGCCCCACATTTAGCTAAGATGATTAGCTAGCCAGCTAAAATGTTTTATTTAGTTAGCAGTCGCATCTACAATAGTTTACTGTCAATAACATGTCTCCAAAAATGACGTGGTGTCTCCAATTGTGTTGACATTTTACAATTGCGATGCGCATCCATGAGTATCCACTTTCTGTAGCTCAGCTGGTAGAGCACGGCGCTTGTAACGCCAAGGTAGTGGGTTCGATCCCCGGGACCACCCATACACAAAAATGTATGCACGCATGACTGTAAGTCGCTTTGGATAAAAGCGTCTGCTAAATGGCATATTATTATTATTATTATTATTATTCCAGCCTTGTGTAGGTCTCCAATTTTGTCCCTGACATCCTTGGAGAGCTCTTTGGTCTTGGCCATGGTGGAGAGTTTGGAATCTGATTGATTGATTGCTTCTGTGGACAGGTGTCTTTTATACAGGTAACAAGCTGAGATTAGGAGCACTCCCTGAGATCAGTCAATAAATGATTCTGGTATTGACTTATATGCTGCCCCTGTCTTCATGTTGTTGCTGGACATATCTTTTTAAAAATGTGTGTAGGTCACCTAAATCATCAGAAAAATTGCCCCTCCTGAGAATTTTTTCAGGAGCCGCCACTGCCCGTACCACTCCTGCATTGTCTTGGCTGTGTGCTTAGGGCCGTTGTCCTGTAGGAAGGGCAACCTTCGCCCCAGTCTGAGGTCTTGAGTGCTCTGGAGCAGGTTTTCATCAAGGATCTCTCTGTACTTTGCTCCGTTCATCTTTCCCTCAATCCTGACTAGTCTCCCAGTCCCTGCCGCTGAAAAACATCCCAAGAGCATGATGCTGCCACCACCATGCTTCACCGTAGGGATGGTGCCAGGCTTCCTCCAGACGCGATGCTTGGCATTCAGGCCAAAGAGTTGAATCTTGGTTTCATCAGACCAGATAATCTTGTTTCTCATGGTCTGAGAGTCTTTAGGTGCCTTCTGGCAAACTCCAAGCGGGCTGTCATGTGCCTTTTACTGAAGAGTGGCTTCCGTCTGGCCACTCTACCATAAAGGCCTGATTGGGGAGCGCTGCAGAGACGGTTGTCCTTCTGGAAGGTTCTCCCATCTCCACAGAGGAACTCTAGATCTCACCTCTCTGACCAAGGCCCTTATCCACCGATTGCTCAGTTTGGCCGGGTGGCCAGCTCTAGGAAGAGTCTTGGTGGTTCCAAACTCCTTACATTTAAGAATGATGGAGGCCACTGTGTTCTTGCGGACCTTCAATGCTGCAGACATTTTTTGGTACCCTTCCCCAGATCTGTGCCTCGACACAATCCTGTCTCTGAGCTCTATGGACAATTCCTTCGACCTCATGGCTTGGTTTTTGCTCTGAAATGCACTGTCAACTGTGGGACCTTATATAGACAGGTGTGTCCCTTTCCAAATCATGTCCAATCAATTGAATTTACCCAGGTGGACTCCATTCAAGTTGTAGAAACATCTCAAATATGATAAATGTAAACAGGATGCACCTGAGCTCAATTTCGAGTCTCATAGCAAAGGGTCTGAATACTTATGTAAATAAGGTATTTCAGTTTTTTTTTTGCAAAAATTTCTAAAAACCTGTTTTTGCTTTGTCATCATGGGGTATTGTGTGTAGATTTCTGAGGATTTCTATTTATTTAATCCATTTTAGAATAAGGCTGTAACATAACAACATGTGGAAAAGGTCAATTGGTCTGAATACTTTCCGAAGGCACTGTATGCATCTTAGAAGTAGTTTCCACATACAAACTTTATATGTGCGAACTCAGAATCAAATATGTTCCCAAAAATAACATGGTTGCTGTGGTAAAACGTTTATTTTGATTGCCGATTTTCTGCATTTATCAGAGTGCCATCAGATAGCCGGATTTCAGATGTGTCCATGTAAACATGTCTTCTTGCAAAGCATGTAAACATTTTAATCAAACTATTATACAGTGGGGAAAAAAAGTATTTAGTCAGCCACCAATTGTGCAAGTTCTCCCACTTAAAAAGATGAGAGAGGCCTGTAATTTTCATCTTAGGTACACGTCAACTATGACAGACAAAATGAGAAAAAAAAAATCCAGAAAATCACATTGTAGGATTTTTAATGAATTTATTTGCAAATTATGGTGGAAAATAAGTATTTGGTCAATAACAAAAGTTTCTCAATACTTTGTTATATACCCTTTGTTGGCAATGACACAGGTCAAACGTTTTCTATAAGTCCTCACAAGGTTTTCACACACTGTTGCTGGTATTTTGGCCCATTCCTCTATGCAGATCTCCTCTAGAGCAGTGATGTTTTGGGGCTGTCGCTGGGCAACACAGACTTTCAACTCCCTCCAAAGATTTTCTATGGGGTTGAGATCTGGAGACTGGCTAGGCCACTCCAGGACCTTGAAATGCTTCTTACGAAGCCACTCCTTCGTTGCCCGGGCGCTGTGTTTGGGATCATTGTCATGCTGAAAGACCCAGCCACGTTTCATCTTCAATGCCCTTGCTGATGGAAGGAGGTTTTCACTCAAAATCTCACGATACATGGCCCCATTCATTCTTTCCTTTACACGGATCAGTCGTCCTGGTCCCTTTGGATGCAACTCAGCATTCTTTGTCCTCCAAACACGACGAGTTGAGTTTTTCCCAAAAAGTAATATTTTGGTTTCATCTGACCATATGACATTCTCCCAATCCTCTTCTGGATCATCCAAATGCACTCTAGCAAACTTCAGACGGGCCTGGACATGTACTGGCTTAAGCAGGGGGACACGTCTGGCACTACAGGATTTGAGTCCCTGGCGGCGTAGTGTGTTACTGATGGTAGGCTTTGTTACTTTGGTCCCAGCTCTCTGCAGGTCATTCACTAGGTCCCCCCGTGTGGTTCTGGGATTTTTGCTCACCGTTCTTGTGATCATTTT
Organism: Coregonus clupeaformis; assembly: GCF_020615455.1. Taxonomy (NCBI): domain Eukaryota; kingdom Metazoa; phylum Chordata; class Actinopteri; order Salmoniformes; family Salmonidae; genus Coregonus; species Coregonus clupeaformis. Next base: position 16,319,105 of record NC_059219.1, read on the forward strand.
GACCCCACGAGGTGAGATCTTTTTTGGAGCCCCAGATCGAGGGAGATTATCAGTGGTCTTGTATGTCTTCCATTTCCTAATAATTGCTCCCACAGTTGATTTCTTCAAACCAAGCTGCTTACCTATTACAGATTCAGTCTTCCCAGCCTGGTGCAGGTCTACAATTTTGTTTCTGGTGTCCTTTGACAGCTCTTGGTCTTGGCCATAGTGGAGTTTGGAGTGTGACTGTTTGAGGTTGTGGACAGGTGTCTTTTATACTGATAACAAGTTCAAACAGGTGCCATTAATACAGGTAACGAGTGGAGGACAGAGGAGCCTCTTAAAGAAGAAGTTACAGGTCTGTGAGAGCCAGAAATGCTGCTTGTTTGTAGGTGACCAAATACTTATTTTCCACCATAATTAGCAAATAAATTCATTAAAAATCCTACAATGTGATTTTCAGTTTTTTTTTTTCTCAATTTGTCTGTCATAGTTGACGTGTACCTATGATGAAAATTACAGGCCTCTCCCATCTTTTTAACATTTACATTTACATTTTTAAGTGGGAGAACTTGCACAATTGGTGGCTGACTAAATACTTTTTCCCCCCACTGTATTAATCTGTCTATGCACATTATCGCATTACTGTGTGCATATAACCATACTCAATTACATTTTAACGAATCAAGATTTGGTTCTAGGTTCTGCAGATTATTATCAATCCAAAGCACCCTGAATAAACAGGAGTTGCTCTACATTGGTAGTCAGGCAAGCTTGACTGAGGCAGGCTGACACCCCCTGCCCACCCTCCCTCCAGAGGTCACGCCCTCTGACCCCTAACCCCCACGGCGGTCCCGTCATGTCTGATCCCGGGGTAATGAGGTGCGTCAGCCCGCCATTAAACATCACTCACACAACACCCTCAGCTGAGACAGCCCTGATGCTTTAACAAACTGTTTTATGTGCTGGGCTATAAGCTGTGTGTGTGGGTGTGTAGGTGTGTGTGTGTGTGAATTGAGGATTTGGAGTGATTTTAATTAACACAAATCATTTTCCATTTCTTTAAAGCCCAGGTTTAATTAAAAGCCCAAAAGGTTCCCTACTGGATGTAGACTGGACTTAAACGTTTCCAGTCATTAGAATGACAGGAATGCTGCGTTATGGCTACTGCTGTGTTGGGTTGCCATGGCTACTGCAGACTCCAGTGGTCTTATATGAGCAGTCGTTTCCAGTGTACTTGTAACAATAATTAACTATTTTGAATGTCTCTGTCTCTCTCTCGCACGCATGCACACACACACGCCTGTACACAGGCACACACACTGTCATGAGCCCTCTCACTCCACCGGGTTACCACCTTAATGTGTTTCCACTATCTTCCACTCTGCTCATCTCTCTCTCTCTACTCAGCCTAACGAGCTCCACCTGTCCCTGCTCTGCTCGGCTCTAATTACTCTGCCAGCTGCGCTGCATTACCCACTAACCTCTCCCAGTATTTAAAGTCCCGTCTCTCAGCTCTCCTTTGTCAGATCGTCTGCAAAGCTCACACCCGGAACCTGTGTGCTCGCGCTTCTGGCTCACCCTTGTTTTGTGACCCCGGACCTGCCTGATTCTTGGATACTCTTCTGCCCCAGGAAAACCAGACCTGCTTTCTGCCATTACGACTCCTGACTACTCTTCGACCCCGGTAACTCTGACCAGCCTTCTGCCTTGCTACAACGTATTTGGATTTCCCTTGAACTGTACTTCTGCCTTGTTTCATCCGCCCCGTTGTGTCTGTGTTTCCTCCCCCCCCCCAGGACTTCTGGACCACCAACCACCGGCGTCATCGGACGCACCGCTGCCACTGGGGGGGGGGGGCACAGACCCAGCACATTGGACGGGATAACCCCTGGAGCCTTCACTCACTCCCTACTTCCCTTTTCCCTTAAGTTTAATAAACTTTCTGGTGTGACGCAATTGTGGTCCTCTTGTCGTCTGTCTGAACCGTGACAGTACGATCTGACCATCATGGACTCAGCGCACACTTCCCCCGACATGGAAACCGAAGAACCTGAGCAACCCACCGCCATGCTACGCCTGGAACACACTGAGAGAGAGCTAGGCCGCATGAGCGGCGACATCACCTCTCTGCTTCAGGTCGGCCACCAACAGCATCAGCAGTTCCAGCAGCACCAGCAGCAGTAACAACAACTCGCCAGGATCATCCAACTCCTCACCAACCTTACCCCAGCCAGTCTGCCCACCAGCCCTGCCTCCGAGTCACCTGCCCCGGTCATTTCAGCCGCTGCCCCGGAACCCAAGATTGGAAACCCCGAGCGGTTCAACGGCGATTCTACCCAGGTCCGGCCATTCCTGACTAGCTGCCGACTTCAGTTCTCCTTGCAGCCAAGGACCTTCGCCACGGAGGGGGCTAGGGTCGGGTATGCCATCACTCACCTGACGGGCCGAGCTCGACTCTGGGGAACAGCAGAGTTCGAACGTCAAACCCCCGCATGTGCAACCTTCGACCTGTTTGCTGAGGAGATGCTGAAGGTGTTTGACCTGGATTCACCAACCGCAGAGGCGTCTCGTGAACTGTTCAGTATTCGACAAGGCAGACGTACAGTCGCAGACCATTCCATCGACTTCCGAACCCTGGCAAGACGAAGTTCTTGGAACACACCATCGTTGGTGGACGCGTTCTTCCATAGCTTGGCTGACTATATCAAGGACGAGTTGGTCTCCCATGAACTGCCTTCCACTCTTGATGAAGCCATCGCACTGACTGTCCGGATCGACAGAAGGATACAGACCCGTCGTCGTGAGAGGGGGCGCCAAGGTCCACCAACTACCGGCATTCGGAGAGATCCGACTGGGCTCCTGTCAGCTACTGCCACTCACCCAAGTCAGCTTGATCAGTCTGAGCCTATGGAGATTGGGCGAGCCTCTCTCACTCCTGCAGAGCGCCAGCGCCGCTTCACCTCAAACCTCTGCCTCTATTGTGGAGGTGATGGACATCGTGTGGTAACCTGCCCTTTAAAAGCCGAAGCTCACCGGGCATAGGGGGAGTCCGGTTGAGCTCAATGACCATCCAGTCCTCCGACCGCAAACCCTTGCTGCAAGTTCACTTCCGCCTCTCTGACTCTACTCACACCCTGGCTGCTCTGGTGGATTCTGGCGCCGAAGCCAACATAATGGACATCAAGCTGGCACGCCAACTGGGACTGGAGAACCTCCGTTTGACACCTCCTATTCCTGCCCGGGCACTGGACGGACACTTACTCGGATCGGTCACTCATGTCACGGCCCCGGTCTTGATGGGTCTGTCCGGAAACCATCAAGAAACTATCCAGTTTCACCTGCTCCCCTCTCCAGGCCAACCCCTCATCCTGGGTTACCCATGGCTCCGCCGGCACAACCCTCAGCTCGACTGGGTGACCGGGGTGATCAGGGAGTGGGGAGAGGACTGCCACCGAACCTGCCTGCTTGCTGCCGCACTACCCCCCTCGGCCAGTACCTACTAGCTCCGCCCCTGACCTCTCCCATGTCCCAGAATGCTACCATGGTCTCAGAGAAGTGTTTAACAAAGCAAGAGCCACATCTCTGCCCCCTCACCGACCGTACGACTGTGCCATCGACCTCCTCCCTGGAACAGCCCCTCCAAGGGGCCGTCTTTATTCGTTGTCTGCTCCTGAAAGAAGGTCCATGGAGGACTACATCAATGACTCTCTGTCCACAGGATTGATCCGTTCATCTTCATCTCCGGCTGGTGCTGGCTTCTTCTTTGTGGGGAAGAGGGACGGATCTCTTCGCCCCTGCATCGACTACAGGGGACTCAACGACATCACAGTGAAAAACCGTTACCCTCTCCCTCTGCTCACCTCTGCTTTTGAGTTGCTCCAGGGAGCCACTGTTTTTACCAAGTTGGATCTCAGAAACGCTTACCACCTAGTGCGGATCCGGGAGGGAGATGAATGGAAGACCGCATTCAATACACCAACAGGCCACTACGAGTATCTGGTTATGCCTTTTGGCCTCACCAATGCTCCTGCTGTGTTCCAGGCTCTAGTGAATGATGTACTGCGGGACATGTTAAACAAGTTTGTCTTCGTTTACCTGGATGACATCTTAATCTACTCCAGAAACCTGTCTGAACACACCCGCCATGTCCAGCAAGTCCTTCATCGTCTTCTGGAGAATTCCCTCTACGCCAAGGCAGAGAAGTGTGAGTTTCACGTCAAGACAGTGGCCTTCCTGGGGTACATAGTGGCAGAGGGAAGTATCCAAATGGATCCTGCCAAAGTATCAGCAGTCACGTCATGGCCAGTTCCGGAGAACAGAAAGAAGCTGCAACAGTTTCTGGGGTTTGCTAACTTCTATAGAAAGTTTATCCGGAACTACAGTACCGTTGCTGCCCCTCTCACTGCTCTAACCAGCACCAAGCAACCCTTCACCTGGACCCCAGCAGCCGACAAGGCCTTCAGTACCCTCAAGGTAAGGTTCACCTCCGCTCCCATCCTCCAGATGCCTGACGTGGACCGGCAATTCATTGTGGAGGTGGACGCCTCGGATGTGGGAGTTGGTGCTGTGATTTCTCAGTGGGCTGCGGAGGATAGGAAGCTCCATCCCTGTGCCTTTTTCTCACGTCGGTTGTCCCCCTCTGAGTGCAATTACGACATAGGGAACCGAGAGCTGCTGGCTGTGAAGCTTGCCTTGGAGGAGTGGCGTCACTGGCTGGAGGGGTCCACCATTCCATTTCTCGTTTGGACCGATCATAAGAACTTGGAGTACATCCGCACGGCCAAACGGTTGAACTCCAGGCAGTCCCGCTGGGCCCTGTTCTTCACCAGGTTTAATTTCACTCTGTCATACCGGCCTGGATCACGCAACACCAAGCCAGACGCCCTCTCCCGTCAATTCCAGAAGGATGACAACCCCTCCAAGGATCCTGTGTCGATTCTGCCAAGTCCCTGCATCGTAGCAGCTCTGACCTGGGCTGTTGAGGAACAGGTGCTGGAAGCTCTCCGTAACCAGCCCGGTCCCAGCACTTGCCCAGCTGACCGCCTTTTTGTCCCCGAAAACCTAAGGTCCCAGGTCGTTCAGTGGGGGCATGACTCCCGCCTAGCTTGTCACCCTGGCTCCACCCGCACTTACAACCTGCTCGCCCAGAGGTTCTGGTGGCCCGCTCTGAGAAAGGATGTACGGGGAATTCGTCCAAGCCTGCCCCATCTGCAACCAACACAAGTCGTCCTGCCAGCCCCCAGCCGGATTGCTGCAGCCCCTGCCTGTGCCCAGACGTCCCTGGTCTCACATCGCCCTTGACTTTGTCACGGGGCTGCCCCCTTCAAGGGGCAAGACCGTCATTCTCACCATAGTTGACCGATTCAGCAAGATGGCACACTTCATTCCCCTCCCCAAGCTCCCAACCGCCAAGGAGACCGCCCAGGTGGTCCTGGAACACGTCTTCCGGATCCACGGACTGCCAAAGGATGTAGTTTCTGACCGTGGTCCACAATTCTCCTCCGCTTTTTGGAAGGAGTTCTGTCACCTGCTGGGAGCCACAGTCAGTCTGACTTCCGGATTCCATCCCCAATCCAATGGGCAGTCAGAGCGGGCAAATCAGGAGCTCGAGAAGGCACTGCGATGCATGACTTCACGCAACCCCCACTCCTGGTCGCAGCAATTGACATGGGTGGAGTACGCACACAATTCTCTGACCTGCTCTGCCATCGGTATGTCCCCTTTCCAATGTGTTTATGGATACCAGCCTCCTCTATTTGCCAGTCAGGAAGGGGAGGTTACTTGCCCATCTGCACTTGCGTTTGCCCGTCGATGTCGCCGCACCTGGTCACAGGCCCGAGCCACACTTCTCAGATCCGTTGCCAGCTACACTACCGGGGCCAACCGTCGGAGAATCCCTGCTCCCACCTACCATGTTGGTCAAAGGGTGTGGTTGTCGTCAAGGAACCTGCCACTCAGGGTGGAGTCGCAGAAGTTGGCACCTCGGTTCATTGGCCCATTCCCTATCATAAGAGTGATTAGCCCAACTGCTGTCCGGCTCCAACTGCCTAATTCCATGAGGGTGCACCCCACTTTCCATGTGTCTAAGATTAAGCCCATTCATGAGAGTCCGCTGGTCCCTGCTGCGCCTTGTCCTCCTCCTCCACGGCTCGTCGATGGTGGTCTGGTTTACACCGTCCGCCGCCTGCTTCGGTCCAGACGGAGGGGTAGGGGTCTCCAGTACCTCATTGACTGGGAGGGCTATGGACCTGAGGAAAGGACCTGGGTGCCAGCTAGTCGGATTGTGGATAGGACTCTCATCACCGCCTTCCACCAACGGCATCCTGATCAACCTGCAATCCGTAGGGGCCGCCCCAGAGGGATCCCTAACCGTCCTGCCCGCTCGGCTTCCTGTCCTGTGCCTGATCCTGTCTCGGGACCTGTCCCATCTCCCGACCACGGCCCTCCGGCTTCCTCCGAGGATGAGGGCGTTCGCTCGGACCGTTCGGAGGAGTTCTAGCCCTCCTCCGGCTCCCCTCCTCCCGCCCGGCGTGGTGTTGCTCTTGGGACTTCTGGGGCCGTCCCTTGGGGGGTTCTGTCATGAGCCCTCTCACTCCACCGGGTTACCACCTTAATGTGTTTCCACTATCTTCCACTCTGCTCATCTCTCTCTCTCTACTCAGCCTAACGAGCTCCACCTGTCCCTGCTCTGCTCGGCTCTAATTACTCTGCCAGCTGCGCTGCATTACCCACTAACCTCTCCCAGTATTTAAAGTCCCGTCTCTCAGCTCTCCTTTGTCAGATCGTCTGCAAAGCTCACACCCGGAACCTGTGTGCTCGCGCTTCTGGCTCACCCTTGTTTTGTGACCCCGGACCTGCCTGATTCTTGGATACTCTTCTGCCCCAGGAAAACCAGACCTGCTTTCTGCCATTACGACTCCTGACTACTCTTCGACCCCGGTAACTCTGACCAGCCTTCTGCCTTGCTACAACGTATTTGGATTTCCCTTGAACTGTACTTCTGCCTTGTTTCATCCGCCCCGTTGTGTCTGTGTTTCCTCCCCCCCCAGGACTTCTGGACCACCAACCACCGGCGTCATCGGACGCACCGCTGCCACTGGGGGGGGGCACAGACCCAGCACATTGGACGGGATAACCCCTGGAGCCTTCACTCACTCCCTACTTCCCTTTTCCCTTAAGTTTAATAAACTTTCTGGTGTGACGCAATTGTGGTCCTCTTGTCGTCTGTCTGAACCGTGACACACACACGCACGCACGCACACAGTAAAATAATCCCAGAGTCGTGGGTACCATCGGTGGGTTGCAGATTGTTTTCTCTGCTTTAACAGAAATCGCCCCACCTGTTTGCTTAGTGGAATACCCTTAACACGTACATTTATTTAACAAGACATGGAGCTTGTCTGTGGTGGTTTTTCTGGTAGGGTTCCAGCCATGGTTTATCCCTAATAAAAACAGTGTGAGTACCAGAGCCAGTCAGGCAGGGCAGCCTAATATTTGCCAGTCTAAAATCCTATAGCCTGTCTCAGTACTACGATGCCTTCATTAAAACAGCGCTCTACATATCCATACACCCCTGCCTGCCAGGCTAAACATTACTGGGCCTAATGAAATATGAGAGACAGAGAGACAGAGATAGAGAATGAGAGATAGAGAAACACACACACATATACAGTCTTGTTTATCTAACCTTGTGGGGACACACAATTGATTCCCATTCAAAATCCTATTTTCCTTAACCCCTAACCCAAAGCCTAGCCCTAAACCTAACCCCCTAGAAATATACTTTTTCCTTGTGGGGACTAACAAAATGTAACCAGTTGGTGTGGGGACTTCTGGTCCCCACAAGTATAGCTAAACACACACACACACACAGGTTTGTAGAAGGGGTTGAGGAAGCAGCCACTCCACCTTCAGGCCCCCGGCCGTCACATGACATGCAGATTCCAGAGGTGAATTGGCAGATGATCCACCCGCTGGTGGGTATATGGGAAAGTTGTTTTAGTCCAGCACTCATGGCTTAAGGCCCTCACACGCAATCTCTCTACCTCAGAACAGACAGAGGCACCATGCAGGGGCTGGCTAGCTGACTACTGAGGATAACACAGCTACGTACAGCTGTCTCTCTCTCTCTCTCTCTCTCTCTCTCTCTCTCTCTCTCTCTCTCTCTCTCTCTCTCTCTCTCTCTCTCTCTCGGGGCAGAGGGGTTAAGTTAACTAGTTCCTGTGGAGGTGTGTGTGTGTGTGTGTGTTTGAAGGTGTGAGGCAGTGGAGGTGAGGGGTTTGTTCGGTAGCTAGATCTGTGGTGGCACAATTTAAAAAAGGATAACGTTCTAGGGTAGGTTTCCTGAAAACTTTGTCGCTAATGTGGTAGTTTTCTAAAACTACAGAGGGAAGAAGAAAATGAACCCTTAGGTGAATGCTATGGACTAAAGGACTAACTAACTCGCCAGTTCTCTCTCGCTTTCGCTTTTTTTCTTTCTTTCTTTCTTTCTTTCTTTCTTTCTTTCTTTCTTTCTTTCTTTCTTTCTTTCTTTCTTTCTTTCTTTCTTTCTTTCTTTCTTTCTTTCTTTCTTTCTTTCTTTCTTTCTTTCTTTCTCTCTCAAGAACGTTCTCTCTGGGTCTCCCCAGAAGTAGAGGGTCTATTCTACACATGGATGTGTTTTTTATTTCCTCATGTCCTGGCACCACAATTCCACTGTTGAACTTCTTCCATGTCAGCACTTCAAATACAGCCAGAGTAGCACATACACACACTCTCTCGTGTCTCAGACATACATTGTGTACATATGCACTGCATACGGTTTACACATGTACACCCCCCCCACACACACACACACACACACTATGGAGTAGTCAGTCAGAGCAGAGGCCTTAGCTTTCAGGCAGCGCAGGTGCAAGTCATTATACACACATTCCTGGGTGCATTAAGAGTTGCGTCTGTGAGGCGCTGGGAAGCTGGGTGTTTACATAGCAAGTCATCTCTACAGCCTTGTTCTACACTATCCTGGATTTACGACTGCAACTGCTACTCCTAACAGCACCACCCTCCAAACCACTATTACTGCAACTGCTACTCCTAACAGCACCACCCTCCAAACCACTATTACTGCAACTGCTACTCCTAACAGCACCACCCTCCAAACCACTATTACTGCAACTGCTACTCCTAACAGCACCACCCTCCAAACCACTATTACTGCAACTGCTACTCCTAACAGCACCACCCTCCAAACCACTATTACTGCAACTGCTACTCCTAACAGCACCACCCTCCAAACCACTATTACTGCAACTGCTACTCCTAACAGCACCACCCTCCAAACCACTATTACTGCAACTGCTACTCCTAACAGCACCACCCTCCAAACCACTATTACTGCAACTGCTACTCCTAACAGCACCACCCTCCAAACCACTATTACTGCAACTGCTAGTACCACCACCGTTCAAATGACTACTAACTTCCATTACAGCTACAAAGGCTTGGCTGGCTGAGGCCAACTAAAGAGATGAGAAACTATAGTTCGAAGAAGAAACTGCAGACATATTCTATTCTGCTTTACACACATTTTTTGAATAGGTCATTTTAAAGCTCTGGTGTGGCTGAATGATGTCTGACCCCCTTTGACATTACCAGCGTGTATGTCTTCTGTCTGTGTTTGTTACAACGGAAAGACCAATTACGCACCCTCAGCCTCTAAAGCACTGCGCCCACTAAAAACGCTGCCAGTGTCAAACTATTTCTGGGGGCGAGAGCGGCGAGCGGTTACTATATTCTCATCCCATAAATGGCTGATGGTTTGAGGGGTGTATATTATGTCTGAGGCCTGGCTGATTTCCACCTTGTGGGGTTTCTGTAAGTAAGGACATGGAAACACAGCTGGGAAGAAGAAAGGAGTGAGAGAGGAAGAGAGGAGGAGAGGAAGAGAGGAAGAGAGGAGGAGAGGAAGAGAGGAGGAGAGGAAGAGAGGAAGAGAGGGGGAGAGGAAGAGAGGAGGAGAGGAAGAGAGGGGGAGAGGAGGAGAGGAGGAGAGGAAGAGAGGAGGAGATGAAGAGAGGAAGAGAGGAGGAGAGGAAGAGAGGAGGAGAGGAAGAGAGGAAGAGAGGAGGAGAGGAGGAGAGGAAGAGAGGAGGAGAGGAGGAGAGGGGGAGAGGAGGAGAGGGGGAGGGGGGGAGAGGAGGAGAGGAAGAGAGGGGGAGAGGAAGAGAGGAGGAGAGGAGGAGAGGAGGAGAGGAAGAGAGGAGGAGAGGAAGAGAGGAGGAGAGGGGGAGAGGAGGAGAGGGGGAGAGGAGGAGAGGGGGAGAGGGGGAGAGGAGGAGAGGGGGAGAGGGGGAGAGGAGGAGAGGATGAGAGGGGGAGAGGAGGAGAGGAGGAGAGGAAGAGAGGGGGAGAGGAGGAGAGGAGAAAAGAAGAAGAGGGTGAGTGCTATTCGTTAGGCGCCTGGCTGTAGTGTGATAGCGGAGACTGCCACTGTGCTGGTGTGTGTGTGTGTGTGTGTGTGTGTGTTTCTCCCTGCTACAGTACCTAACCCTGCTGTAAATCAGTAGACCTCCTGCTGGGAGCAGCCCATTCACAGCCCAGCCCGACACTATAACACAAAGACCACCATCAACCCCCATTAAAACACACAGCGCCCCCATTCATCTCCAGTCACACCACCATAACTCTCTCCCTCCATGGACCTAATGGTTGTGTGTGTGTGTGTGTGTATGTGTGATGGGATGCTCCATAACTCTCACACCATGGAGCGGTAATGGTTATGTACAAGACTGTGCTCCACTCGGTCTTCCCCTTCACAGTGTCTTCCCTCCCAGAGGGGAAACACTGCTACATTGTAGAAGTCTGACAGGCCCTGTGAGGGGTAAGTGGCTTTTGGAGGATTGTAAAGAGCCAAAGCAAACATCTATTCGAGTTAGAGGAGCCTTTCCAGTGGTACTACTAATGGCTAGTGTAAATAGACCCAGTCAGTCCTCCAGTCCAATGGAGCAGCTCCTCTAGTGTCTGAGGCTGTGATACGTACAGGATGCTGTGATACGTACAGGAGGCTGTGATACGTACAGGAGGCTGTGATACGTACAGGAGGCTGTGATACGTACAGGAAGCTGTGACACGTACAGGAGGCTGCTGCTGCAGACCAGACCTCACCGTGGGAATCTACAGGGAGGCTATGCTCAGCACTAGGGTTGCAAAGTTATTATATCCAGAATCCTCCAAACAGGATTTCTGAAAACCCAGGGAATTTGTGAAAGTTACTGACATTTCCCAACACTCAGCACAGTCCTACAGACAGTAGCTAAGACAGCCTGCTCTAGTCTAATGCAGACTATGGACAAGGGCTTTACAGTGCATGTGCATATTCATGTTTGAATAATGATGCTACAATATTCTATTTGATTCTATACATGGTCCTGTATGGCTCAGTTGGTAGAGCACGACGCTTCCAACGCCATGATTGTGGGTTCGATTCCCAGGGCCAAAAATTGCTTTGGATAAAAGTGTCTGCTAAATGGCATATATTATTATATTCTATACATGGATCCGATGCATAGTTCTATATAGAACAGTACAGATTACAGCTTGCTTGCAGTAAGTAGATCTAGTAGGGAGGTGATGTCTTCCCACCAGGGCCCAAACTAAGGACGTGCCTCTGTTTGCTCTTCCCATATAACACTACAGTGACAGTACATACGGACAGACAACCTCACTCACCCTCTCTCCCACTCTGTCTGTCATGACTTACTACTGTAAAACGATCTGGTTCTACCAAAACTCCCCCTGCCCTTTGCCGCCAGAGCTTCAGCAAGCCACACACACATTAACACTTAGCTGGCTAAATCACACCTAGTGGAGAAATCAAAGCAGGACCATTAGCATGGACATGGGATTAGCTATGTTTGCATCAGGGCTGAAATGGGAAGTGATGCACCTCAGAGTTAAGGTCACTGCCTGCCCCCACACAACACCCTCAGAGTTAAGGTCACTGCAAGTTGTGTGAGATGGCGATGGATGGCGTGCTTTGCGAGGTGAAGGAAAACAAGGGGATGGAAACTTGGCTTAATGAGCAGCTTGAGTGTTCCATTAGAGGGCCTTTAGTGTTGTGGAGCCAGTTTAGGCCTCCGCCAGCCAAACCCACGGTGAAAATAATCATTAACTCCACCATCCATTCTCACGACAACTTCAGTAGCTTGCTGCCTCTGTGTGTGTTTAAAGTGTGTGTGTGTAAAGTCAACGTGGGTAAAGTTTGTGTGTGTAAAACATGGGTAAAGTGTGTGTATCCTCTCTACACATGTAGAGCAACTGGGAGGAGAGAGGAGGAAAGAGGAGGAGAGAGGAGGAGAGAAGAGGAGTAAAGAGAAGGAGAGAGGAGGAGAGAGAAGGAGAGTGAATGAGAGAGGAGGAGATGAGAGGAAGTAGGAAGTAGACCTCTAAACTCAGAGACCGCCCTGGTTCTTTCTCAGTCCAGCCCAGCCTAGGCCCAGGGGTTTATGGGTAGGCTGCTGATGGAGGATCAGTCTGCTGTGTTCTACTGCTTCTGTTCTGTAAACTACTAGAGTACGGTCGCTGTGGAGCAATGCTCTAAGGAGAAGCTACTAGTCTCACGCTCACTGTGGAGCTACGTTCTGCCTGGAAAATGCGTTGGAAAATGCGTTGGTTTCTACGCTTCATCAGATACAGATGAAGTGCAAGGACAAGGACAGGGAAAGACTGATGAGGTATATCATGGATTTTATAGGACTTCTCATTTCCATAACCATGAGAGGAGTGTGCTGAGTCGATGGAAGGAATGATCAATCCCTTAGCCTCTAGTGGGGTGTCTCTCTCTCCCCCCCCCTCTGGGCCACGTTTAGCTGCCAGAGCCCTACCTCCCTCCATCCACATAGGAGTAAACAAACAGAGTAGGATTGGGCTTAACGTTGGTCTCCCCCAGGACCCTGAGCGAGCTGGCAGAGAGCCGTCTGTTTAGCGTCTGTCAGAAAAAGAGACGATGGAGCCAAATTGAGGTTCAGTCACATCAGCGCTGGGCTAGGAGCCCCTGCCATCTCACTGTCACGCGTCGCCTGGGGCGACACACACACGCATGTGCATGCGCACGGGCACACACATGCACGCACGCACGCACGCACGCACACACACACACACACACACACACACACACACACACACATACACACACACACACACAGACAGACAGACACAAACACACACACACACACACACAAAAACGAACACACACCCTTCTTCAGAGAGGCCCAGAGAGACCCAGCTAAGCCCGTGTCCACTGCCCGGCCCCCAGGCCCTTTCCCCTGGCCACCACATCAAATCACAGCCCCTTCTCTTCGCTTGTCATGGAGCTCACACCTGAGCTTGGATCTGCTGGGATGTGACAGAATACAATAGCTCAGTGGACAGCACCCTGTACACTTCTCACATAACATGGTTTGGCTAGAGAGAGAGAGAGAGAGAGAGAGAGAGAGAGAGAGAGTTTATGTTCTGCAGAGGGGGAGAGGACAGATGTTTCTCAATGCCTGGGTTGTTGTTGACAGCTAAGATGGTTCAAATAGTAGGGTTTTGTATAATGTGAGTTACATGAACACATTCAGTGGGTGTAGAGCACAGTATATAATATAATATAATATAATTTGAGGGTGTGCTTCAGCAGTGGTGCTTATTCCACTCTCTCTCTCTCTCTCTCTCTCTCTCTCTCTCTCTCTCTCTCTCTCTCTCTCTCTCTCTCTCTCTCTCTCAGGATGAAGACATCAGTGGAGGCTCGTCTAATCTCTCGCAGGATAAGACTGTCATCAGAACGGATGTGGAGAAAAAGATTTGAAGGACTTTAAAAGCCTGTTTTCCATCTGTCCCATAGACGGAGACTCCCGCCCAATCTCTGCATCCACAGACCTTTAAATAGTTGCAGTTGGAGCCATTCTAAGCCATCCAGCCCTCCTCTGCCCTCCCCTCCCCAGCCCAGTCTTGAGGGCAGGTGGTTAGGTGTGGAGGCTCAGAGGATGCAATAGGGATTTAGACCCTGATCCAAGGGGGGTAAGATCAGATGCCTGCTGGGTTTAGTCCTGGGCTGGGAGGCTGGGACCCTCATGTCTCTCTCTGATGGTCTGTCTCTGACAAAGACAATCTGTTCCTCTCCCTCTACTCTCTGAAACAGAGCCTCTCATACTCACACAACTCTGAAGAGCCAACTGAAGAACAAATTGAACCGATTCATCAGCGCGGATGTCCCTTTGGATACAGTGTGTGTGTGTGTGTGTGTATCTGTGTGAAATCTTCAAGGTATTTGGACGGTTCATAGAAGGTAAAACAGACAGAATACTGGGAAGAGGAATTCTGAGATGTGGGGATATAATGGTTTAAAGGACAGCGGCAGAGGCAAACCCCAGTGGAGAGACTAGTGGGGTTAGGACACTAGCAGACGAGGCTCTGTCCCAAATGCAACCCTATAAGGGCCCACCCCCTTAGGGCTCTGGTCAAAAGTAGTGCACTATATAGGGGATTGGGTGCCATTTGGGATGCACACAGAGTCTCTAGTGGCTGAGTAACTTTAGACCTTTGTGGTGTAGCACAACACTTACTATACTGCTATGTTTTGGTTTCCTGCAAGCATGCTCAAGTTCCCACGTTGGCCAGAGAGTTCACAGATCACACTGCGCAATTTTGGAAAAATGTAATGGGTGGTTTTGTTGAAAAGACAACTGCAAGATCAGATGCTTGTGGTGCCGTTCTGGCTGTTGTGGTGTGACTTTAGTATAGATCCCATCTTGTGTGTTTGGCCAGACTCCAAAGAGCAACGAGAGGGCGGTGACCTTAGAAGAACATGCATATCCTAGAGCGGAGGACAATTGTATCACAAACCACACTTGAAATGTTGCCCAAAATCCGTTCCAAGTTTGAATGTGCTCTGCCTCGTTACTACATTACCTCTCACAGCAGTCTCAGTGCACTATATGTGCACCAACAGTATGCTTTCTTTAAATATACAATAAGATCTATTTGCAATATGCTTCCCAATATACTGCTATCTAAATCTCTATTAACAATGACTAATTTGGCCTCAGCCACGTCCCTCAGATCCAGACACATACGTATAGGGCCACAACAACAGGCCCAGAGCAACGGCCCCTCTCCCTAACCAGCACTAAACAGGTCCAGAGCAACGGCCCCTCTCCCTAACCAGCACTAAACAGGCCCAGAGCAACGGCCCCTCTCCCTAACCAGCACTAAACAGGCCCAGAG